>NW_015558630.1:1394095-1399650 GCF_001515605.1 Sinocyclocheilus anshuiensis
TGTTTCGTTGTGAAAGCGAAACTACTTTGTTTGGCCTTCCAAAAGAGGACACAACTAGAAATCAGTGGTTAAGTTGTATTTACAACACTGTTCCAGAACAGTTCAACCCAAATATTCAGATGTGTGCTGCACATTTTATGGAGGATGAGGACTGTGGCACAAAGGCTGTTTCTATAAAGTTGGGAAGTTCCAACTTTGCAAGGACAGTCTGGAGCTTCTGACTCACAGCTTGTAAGTACGTTTGTTATATTTAAATAATTTGCCACTGATGATTCAAACGTGAGTTTTGAGCAGTGTAGAGTAGGCTTGTTGTTTCTCCGATCACAAATGCAGACATGGTTTTATGTTTACGCAGCGCGATACGCAACGCAACGCGTAAAAAGACAGTATAAGTCATTATAATCCGCAATTATGTCCCCACTGGATGCAACAAATGCCTCATTTGTAATGGGTTTTATTGGTTTTGTCTCGTCCTGCTGGGAGACGGCATCACAGTATGTTAAGGGGCGTAACATTTCCGTCACATGCTTGAGGCATTCGGCCAATCACAATGCACTGGATAGCTGGCCAGTCAGAGCACACCTCGCTTTTTCAGACCGATGAGCTTTGTAAAAATCAACTGCGGGGAGAAAGGCGGGGCATAGAGGAGAAACAATAATGTACATTATATGGAAAAAATTGTTTAACCTTAAACCACATAAACACATTGCATTACACCAAATACACAAAATAATGTTAATTTTAGCAACATCATATGACCCCTTTAAATGACTTACTAATGTGGAATGCTACCATGCAATTCAATGCAAAGTTTCAAAAAGTCTCTGATAGGTGCAAGCCCTGTGCATAATAGTGAAATGCATCTGCTAAGAACATGAATCATTCTATTGTAATAAAAGTACACATTAGACATATTCACTCAGCAGGACAGGCCTATTCCATCAGCAAGATTCACTCAAGACTAACAATAGGGTTCTTAACTTGTTCCCGCCACATGACAGGAGATTGATGACAAGCTTACCTCTAGTAGCTGTAGCAGAAAAATGTCTGTTATTTACAGCTGATAATGTCAGCTAGAAGTGCCAGGCATGGATAAGAATGTTTTTATTTTTTTATTATTTTTGTTGCTTACTGGTGTTTTAGACATTCTCAAAAGTGTTTTTGATGTGAGCAGATATTCAAAATGATTTTTAAAAGTATATAAATGTGATATTTTTATTATTCAGTGTTACAGAACATTGGGTTCCTTGCTTCTGCTATTTATTTCAGGCTTTCATATACTGTTAGACAGAGACCTTTGTTTGCACTTGTCTTCAGATGCCCGTCATTTGACCAACGCCTGCCAGGCAGCTTTCATCTGATTGTTCAGTGATCCTTAGTTTGTCTGCCGAGCTACAACTCCACCCCCAACCTTTCTCCCATCATGACATGCCATAGCATCCATGCTGTCAGTCATGTGTATGGAGTCATTTAAAGAAAATCCAAAAAGGCTAATTTGTCTAGTTTATTAAGCTGTTCACTTGAGAATTTATGGAAGCCTGTTTCCACATCATAGTGAAAAAATATATAAATATAATTGTGACTTTGTATCTCACAAGGAGACTATGTTGCAATTGCATGTGAAAAGTTTGCAAAGAAAATGTTCAAATCCAGTGTTCTTTTGTAATATTGTCAATGGGAAACGACAGTGCATTCTCAGAACTATAGTAGCGTTGCATTTAAGCTTGTGTTCAGTCAGGAAGGGAGATTAGGCTGGCCGGCATTCTCTTTCCCAGGCCTCACCCCCGATGAGTTAATCTGAGCCACAGGTTGCATCTCTCCTTGTTTACAAAACTCAAAACAACCAACTTGGCCTGCCAACCAACCAGGAGAACATTCTTGCTCCCCATACCACATAGACAGAACGTGAAGAGTTCCTATTCTTTCGTACGTGACTTGCATTAAAACGGAAAAGCTGAGTGGAAAATAGTGAAAAAATATCAAATCAATTGTTTGAGTTGTTTTGGATGCACTATTTTTGGGTGAACCATCCCTTTTAAGTGTAATCCACCGTATTACTTTACTTTTATTTCGTTCAGAATAATTTTATGGTTACATCATCCTGAGACATGACTTTGAGGTCATGTATCTGTCTCTTTGAGGGGTAAAAGTGGTTCTGTCCTGCTTTGAAAAGACTCTGGCCCCCTAGCAAGCCACCAATGGACTGAAGGTTGTGGTAGTGGCTGGGGTTGAGATTCTGTTTCAGAGTTCAGATAACACTTCTCCCTGACTCTTCCCACGGCTGGAGTGAAAAGGCCTTCAGTTGCCCCCATTCAAGATCCTTCATCAGGCCTTTAGAGCCCTTCTGCACCACTCAAAGGTACAGATGTCTGGCTTGTCATAAAACAGATCCCAATTTACGAGTGAAGCTTTCAGTGTGGAGGTCACCCCTTTGAAAAAAGCCCCTGGTTTTCTTTTGTTTGATTGAACTTGAATTGCATTTAAAACTATTGTCTTATTATTCACTGACAATACATATAAATTCAGTTTTGTGGATAGCTCACAGTTCTTTACCAGTGATGGGAACTCATGAATTCCCTCAAGTAATCTATGAGATAATTGAATTGTTCTCCTGGGAATGCCAAAAACTGCATGACACGGCTGCACCTTTTAATTTCCCTTGTCAGTTCATGTTTAGTCATGCTTTCAGGTGGTAACCAAACAGTAAATATCAAAGCAATACTAAAATTAAAAGCTGTTTTTGCATCAGACCCAGCAAGTCAAGTGACTCTGCAAGTGTGCATCCTGGTTGAGGACGTCTTGAGCTGTTGGTGCAAACCATTGTTCTTTTAAAAACAAACAGCGATGGAGAGCACCTCCCCAACTGCTCAGACTCGTCGGAGGGGGTCTTTGGTTCTCCTGAATCTGAAGTTTACCATGTTATTGCTTGTTCCCTGCTGCTTGCCTTTGCCTCATAAAGATAATAATGATCTTATGAAGCATGTGAGTCCCTGTGAGGCGGTTTTGCCAAAGCAAGCTGTAAATGGGCTTGTAATTGGGCCGTCCCACTTCAGTCCGCTGACATTTACAAAATGGTCTTCTGGGACCAGCAACTCTGAAGTGCTAGTGATGATTATGGCTGAGGGGAAGATGGTGTTTAGTGCTGTGATTTAAAGAAATATTATGATTTATACACCAAGACTTTAGTAAATAAAATGTTTTTGTAATAATCCAGTCTCTCAATTTTGTGTACAGTGTTGTGGTTTTGCGGTCACTGATGTGGTGTGATTTGCATCCATCGTCTAAGTGTGAATTAGAAGGATGGTGGAAATGTGAAAAAGAGCCTCATTGATGATCTTTACGTGCACAAATCTATGACTAACAAAACATCCCCATGTGGAGAATCCTCTCAATAAACTTCTTAATCAGATTCTCAAGTTAATGAACGTAACCACACCTAACTTCCTGTGGCAGTCCAGTCTTCAGCACATTGCCGATGGTTAAAGCTGACCTGGTTGTTCCTGGAAAGGGCCGTCTGCTCAGAATGAAACGGAAAGCGTTAGAGATTATTGGTTAGTTTTGGAATAATCTTTTTCAGTAGAGAAATGTCAGAAGTCTGTTGATGTGTACAGAATTTGCCCTCAATAGAAACCAAGGCTTCATTGTGTTGGAACATGGTGTGTAAAGGTGCATTGTGGTAGACTTGACATCATTGAGGTCACAAGACACATGAGAATGAATAATATTTAGTGTCGTTTATGTCATTTTGATGTTTATTATTTAAGGGTATGAATGACCATACAGTATTTAAATGTTTAATTTAATGTATTTTCTCTGAACCAGTGTGGTAGTTGTTAACTAAAACTTTTTATAGCCTACATTTTTTTTTAATCAAAAATCGTTTTTGTTATAATAAAGCTGAAATAGCAAAAACTTTAAATATTAGATGAATAAATTGAAAGGTCGCCTTGTTGAAGTTGAAGTACTAAATAAAATTACTTCTAAAATAAAAAAGAAATAAAATATAAATAACAAATATTTAAAAAACAATAATAATGACAAAAGCACATAACAATGACATACAAATCTAATAAAAACTAATAAAAATGACTAAATTACTAAAACAATAATACTAATAATAGTATAAAAACAATACTGCATTGAATACCCATTTACATTTCTTTTTCTCATGCAAAGCTATACTATGGCTTCATTAGAATTAAAATATAGCTTATGAGTTACTTTAACAGTTTTTTTATAGCTTGGTGTCCTTATTTTCTTACATTATAAGGAAAAAATATCTGTAATCCTGTAAGACATCCTGTAAAATGTCCAATTTTGTATTCTATGGAAGAAAAAAATCACACTGATTTAAAATATGTAAATCTGAGTGAACTAAATGTTTAATGTTGGTTTTTGATGTTGTTTTCCCATAATGCTTTTGAATGTTTTGCTATTGTGCCCATCCTATAGATGCTTTGTAGTATTAAAACGAAGCATCCCAAATGAGTTTTCTTTTCTGCCACTTGTGTGTATTTAAAAAGTTGTCTGTCCAGAGTTTCTACATTCCATGACAACAATAGTGGAAGTTTCACATTGTTACTGAGTGAATACTGTCGAAGGGGTGGGGGATCAGTGTTTAACTGTTGAATTCTGTTGTACTCTGGATGCATGGAAAGAAGAAATGCCATCAGCTGTGGTCGGTGAACTGGTTAACCCTGTCAGAGAGTTGAACAGATGGAAGGTAATGAAGTCACCACTGAAAACATACATTTACACATGCCTTCACGAGCCTGAAATGTCTGCCCACCGAAACCAAAGAACGTCCAGATTGAATTAATTAACCAGTCATATGAAAAAAAAAACTAGGTTTTGTTTTGTATAACACTCTACTGCAGTTCCTTCTCTTCTGCTCTCCCTCACTTTCCTGTCCCTTAATCTTTTTTACCCTGTGGAAAATATGAAGGCAGTAGATGGAGAGGGGGTCACGGGGCGGGTGGCAGCACTGAGTAGGTGGTGAGTTCCATAGTAACAGTAATTATCAGCTGGTTGATTGATCCTGTGGAGCTGGATGGGGGCAGCTCTGTTTGTATTCAGAGATAGTGAGTCAGGAGACTGGAGGGCACCTGGGGTGAGATGACTGAGAGGAAGTATGTTTGGGTTTCTGGACCACATGAAGGGAATGCAATCAGCATGTGATGTTTGTGGAGGATTTTGGGGCTATTTTCTCATATTTATTGGATTTAGAGGGATAGCTGATGAAAATTTGGCAATCATCTTGGCCTCATGCAGAATGTTATTTTTCATACAACAATACTGGATTTTGGCCAGTTAGCTGTCAAGCTCCAGAAACTTTAAGCGAAAAAAAAGTTATTCATTCATGTTCTGTTACATGAACTTCTGCTAGATAGGAAATTTGTGTTCCACTATACAAAAAGTAATGTGTGATTTTATCATTGACTGAATTTGAATTTTTGGGTTTACTGTCCTTTTAAAGGTGGGGTAAGCAATTTTTAAAAAACGCTTTAGAAAACTGATTCGGGCCGAATAGCAAAACAAACTTGTAGCCAATCAGC
>NW_015558630.1:1407942-1408361 GCF_001515605.1 Sinocyclocheilus anshuiensis
AGATATGTATATATATATATATATATATATATATATATATATATGTATATATATCTATGGTGTAGTCAGCATCACTGATTATAATGAGTTCCATAGTATTTTGTCGTGCCGTGCCACTTGCGTCCGGTGTAGACACAGTGTAACATTTTTTTTTCTTCACAGAACTAATCGTTGCCTGTGTTGCGTACGTATATGTGGGGTGGAGCTATCAAAATAGGGGCGAGACCCTTTTGGGGTAGGGGCATGTTTGTTTTGGTGGTTTGAAATATTAAAACAGATAGAGATGGTGGATAAAAAACAAAAGAGGAACAAAACGTCTGCGGAACAAAAGAAGGCTTAAGGCAATAAGGCAAGACCGTGTAAATATCGGATCAGCTTTCCAGCGCTGGAGAGAACTCAAGGAGCGGAAGGCCTGCGAT
>NW_015558630.1:1408486-1415325 GCF_001515605.1 Sinocyclocheilus anshuiensis
ATATATATATATATATATATATATATATATATATATATGTATATATATCTATGGTGTAGTCAGCATCACTGATTATAATGAGTTCCATAGTATTTTGTCGTGCCGTGCCACTTGCGTCCGGTGTAGACACAGTGTAACATTTTTTTTTCTTCACAGAACTAATCGTTGCCTGTGTTGCGTACGTATATGTGGGGTGGAGCTATCAAAATAGGGGCGAGACCCTTTTGGGGTAGGGGCGTGTTTGTTTTGGTGATTTCAAATGTCAACATTGGCTACCAGAAATCACTTAACCCACCTTTAAGGAGTGTGTTTTCAAACTTTTTGATGCAGTGGACCCCGAAATATGATGATCTCCTTGTAAGGGACTCCCTTTCTAAAATATAAAGGCAACTATATACTTTCATGCAGAAACACAAATTTATACATGTGGGAAAAAAAAAATGATTATCTGGAAATATATTTAGTTTCTATTCAGTTGACAATGGGTTTATTTCTACCCACCATTAGACTTACTTTAAGACTGTATAAACCTGAAGAGCAACAAAATTATGGCTGTCGATAGAATACTTATTCATATTCATTTATTTCATGATTTCCTAGCAGTCTTTAGACAGCATTTAATTTTTAGAAAATGGTAATAATGTCTTATTTTACCTTCTTAATGATTTTATCTATTTATGTATTATTTATTATCTTTGACTCCATTGCAGCCTTCTAGAAATCTATCTAAAGAGTAATAATGTCTTTTTTTACTACACTTATTTTAACATTATTATTATTATTATTTTCTTTTTTAATTGCATTTTTAGCGCTGTTTTTTTTCTGACTTTGAAAATCCCTGCTCTATGGTATAAGTACTAGTGCTCGACTTCCTCTGTAATAGCTTAGAATGCATATGTGAATTGATGTTCCTTTAATGGGACCACTTTTCCATGCCAGCTCAGAAATGGGTCAGTGTTTTCCAGAGTGCAGCCCGGGTCCTAAAGTACTCCTTGATGTCAAAGGGGGAAGGTCAGATTTCAGCTCCATTGCACAGATCTTGTTGACTCAGGTTCCTTGTTTTGGCATGCTACCGCTGGAGGAAACTAGCCAAGCGTGAATGAGTCTTTTTTTTGCTTAATTATTTTTCTTGGGATAATGGTCTCCCAATAATTTGATATTCCAGTGACTTATGTGGAGTTTTCTTCCAGCACCCACCCACCTATATTGTGTCTCATTGTAGAATACATGGTTGGAGTTTTATTAGTTGTGCTTCATACATTTTTGACATTCAATAACAACTTTGTGCAGAAAAGCAGATTATAGCATTCTATATATTTTCTTTCCTGTTTATTTTAATATCAAAATCAGCTGCCTTTTCTTTGCTAATACTTTGTTCACTGTTGAGATCCAGACAATTTTGCAGATCACCAGTTTTGAACCACTCTGGAGGTGTTTGGATGGATCTTTCTCATTATTGTCCTATGTTGTCCCTCCACTCTAGACAGGGGGAGTGGGGCTGACGGACCCCTGCCACTGTCTAGAGGGGGTGTGAGGTTGTGCGCCCTCGGTTCGCTTGAGCCATCTGTCCGACAGTATTGTTTAGTGCACAAAGGGGAAAGAGTCCTTCAAAGACCACAAGTGAATAAAGCCATAATGTCATTCTGCTCAGGCATGAGAGCGTCTTCTAGTTCTGGCGCATCTCTGTTTCCTGTTCTTTACTTCCTGCCCCTTTTCTACTTTATTTTTTTTATTCCATTGACATGCTTGCAGTCAACTATCTAAACTGATTCTCAACCCTCTCTGATGGAAGACTTTAGAGACACAGTGTAGTCTTTCCTTCCGCTCTTCTGTAAAGACAAACTTGTGAGAACATGAAGTCGGGTGACATCAGTGTAATCACTGTATTTGCTTTAAGAAGATATTTCAATGGTATGTTCATGAATTGTCAAATGGGTTTAATGTGCCATTGTTGTGCAACAAGTGAAGCGAATCAGTAATCAGTACTTGATTTCCTGGATTTTGTGAGTCATGCACTTGTCATTAGCACTGCATTTGTGGTACTACTAACACTTCATAGAGTAAACATTATTCCAGAAACTACATTTGAACCTTTTTTTGATGAAAGTTTTAAGTGCTGCTTGACTATGCACAACTTGCCACCATGATAGTGTGAATAAGTCACACTATTCGAGGTTTCTTCGATGTAATGAGTTGCATGCTGAAGTTTAATTCTTAGGGTTGGGGGTTAGAAAGCACTTTTAAATATTAAGTTTAGCTTGAAAAATGTTTTTTTCCTGTGCCCTCAAACTGTCAGGTCTGTCTTTTGTGACATCTTTGTAGTTTCCCAGGTGAAGTGTATTTGGAAATCACTGTCATCAGCGCACCTGTCCTTGAGGAAGCTTTAACAAACGTTGATTTCCATGACTGAACATGGTACAAGAGAGTTAAAATAGTGTGGGTTTTTAAAGATTCCTTCATTGGTGAAGAAGCTGTAATTTCTCACATGCCAGCTTGAATTACAGATCATCACCTTGAGGGGGAAACTTCATACTTCACGGGAGAGAAAATAGCACATGTATACATTGCCTGTATGACATACTTGTCCTTGCTATACCAGTTTTTGTTGTAGGTGGAAGTACATAAACAGGTCACTCTTGCCTCAATAATCCCCCCCCAAAATATGGTTTAAAATCTTAGATGCCATAGTCAAACTCTCATCTTGACTGCTTCCTGTGACCAGTTAGATTCAATTAAAAAAATCGTTGCTTGTACTTCATGCATGAACTGTAAAGGCCCACGTTTAGAGATGACTTAAATAAACAGTTCACGCAGCAATGAAAATTTGCTCAATATTTTCTACCCCTTGTGCCGTCCAATATGTATATAATATGTTTCTTCATCAGAACAGATTTGGAGAAATCTTGCATTTCATCACTTGATTGCCAATGGATCCTCTGCAGTCCAAATAGCTGATAAAAACATCACAAGTAATCCACACAACTGCAGTCCATCAATTAATTTATCGTGACACGAAAAGTCGTGTGTTTGTAAGAAACAAATCCATCATTTTTTTAACTTCAAACCATCGCATCTGACCAAAATACTTCCATAATCAATAATAACTTATTATATGCTGTTTCCTCTTCTGGTACGAGTTGCACTGCAGTCTGTGCATGCTGAATTCATGTGTGTGTGCTGAGAAAAGCAGAGAGAGAGTGAAAGAAGGAAAGAGAAAGCTCATTTGGCAGAGGCTGGAGGTGTAATACTAAAGCACTGGCAGGCCCTTTAGTCAAACACTGGGGCTTGTTGCTAGGATACATTCTTATCAATACCTTGGTATGCCTTCTATCTTCCCAGCACGTTTCTCGGAGCTGTGTTCCGCCATCCGCTTATTCACTGCTCTATTTTTGAATCAAGCCAAGTCTGCAGCAAGCTGGGAGACCCCAAAACCCCTGTGTTGACTTTTAATGTTGATGATACGCCCTGTGCATTCTGAAGAAATATACTCGGATCATTTTAATTTAGATTTTTTTTTTATTTAATTCTAGAATGTGTTGTTATTCCAGATTACTTCAGAATTCTTTTTTTTTTTCGAGTTTTTAGTCTCTATTAATGTTTTTTTTTCCCCTTTCACTGTAGAGCAAAACGAAAGCAGAGATTCTTCAAATCACTGTTAGTTGGGCTGAACTTTGCTCATGTCTGCATATTTTCAGAGGGTGTGTGTTCAGTCATTTCTGTCTGTATTAAGATCTTTTATCATGTATAATACATCCAGACAGATGTAGTGGATAATACAAGGTTATTTGTCATTGAAAGCAAGCAAACAAAAAGGTTGCTTAGTTCCTTAAATGCACAGCTTCCATATTGCGTAGCTGTATACAAACAAATGGGTTCCTTTATCTTTACCTTTCTGTACCTTTTCCTTTGTGTGATGATGGACAAGACAAATGAGAACAATGCATTAGTTACTGTAAGCAGAAAGTGGATGACGTACTACCTTACAAACTCCTTTTAGAATGCAGTACTGTATGTGCAGAGTCTGCAAATTCTGTATGCATAGAATACCTGCATGACAAACTGCACATGCCAAAATGTGCATCCCATAATGTATCATCCCCACAGTGCACTGTGTTAAATTTGACCTTCAATTTTCAGATAGGCGAATGATCTGGAAGTGTTACCAGTCTTTCATTGATTGAAGAGTTAAAAGTATTTTTGTACAAATTTAGGTTAAATTTTATTATTTTATGCATTTTTTAAAATGGATAAATAATGGTTATTTCCAACATAATTGGATGTCACTGGAAATATATCGATTTTTTTTTACCCCTAACAATTATTTTTGTTTAATGTCTTTAGCATTTTTATTATTTTTATTTATATTTTACATCCATCCATCCATCCATATATATATGTTTTTTTTTTGTTATATACTTCATAGTATTCAACTTTCAAGTAGAAATTGTGAATCTGTTAAAAAATTTGTTTTAAACCAATTATCTTTCTCTTGTAACAATGCAGCATACTGCTATTTAGAATGTTTGTTGTTGCATACATTCACATTCTATTTTTCTAGGCAGTAAGCACTGCATTAGGATTGCATTCCGAGCATGGCAGTTGTGATCTTCTCCATTCACAGTCATGGTAAGTGAGGTGTCAGCAGATCCTCTGATGGCTCCTCCCCTGCGTGCTGTCTGGAGACATGCTCTGCTTTTCCTTCACCACCATTAAGTGCTTTACTCCCTGATGTCGTTTTAAAGACTGTAGATAAGCGATAAAATAACCATATGACCAGATGAGCCTGTAATATGGCATTGCCGTGGGCACATTTATTGCTGTGCATTTTCCAAAGTCACTCGCAAAACTCATGGTGGCAATTACCTGGCAGTAAATGCACACTGTGCAATCATTCTTCACCAAGAGAACACGGTGTGATTCACTCTTATGAGTTCAGTAAACCAAACAGATGACCCCTGGCCAATTTACACCTCTTTAAAAGGGCAAACATTGAGTTCAGAATGGATAGAGGGCAATAGTGCAGACGGGGAAATGTAGTGGGAGCGAGCATATGCCCCTCTGCTAATCTACAGATTTCTGCTGTAAGATGATTACAGCTTTCAGAGCCTACTTGAAAAAACAGTCGGTAAAATGGCAATAGTACATCCAAAAATTACTTAGTAACTGCATTTAAAGCGAATTCTGCACCCCGGCAGAATAAAACACATTAATTAGACACTCAGCAGTGGGTTGAGTGGAACAGCAAAGGAATCTTTAAAAAAGCTGTTTTTATTATTGTTTCTTGCCATAAATGTTGCTTGCTGTTATTCAGCTGCATTCTTAATGGACTGTGCAAACTGATTTGCATTGTCTAACAGTGGGATGTATAAAATAATACATTCAAATATGAAAAGTTTGTCATTATTTACTCACCCATATGCTGTTGTTGTTTTTTATTTGGAATGCCAAAGGAGAATATTTGAAGTATTTTATACAGTTTTTCCCAAATAATAATAATAATAATAATAATAATAAAAATGCATCATAAAGACATTTGGAGAGAATAGTGACATAAATGTGTAGTCTGTTTCAAACAAACATATGGCTTCCGGAGTCTTTGAAAATTGACACATGGACTAGTTTTATTTAGACTTTTATGATGTATGATGTTTTTGATCCTTTCTGAAGCTTAAATAGCTTGATAACTGTTGTTGTATGGAAAATAGCTAAGATTCATTAAAATGTCACTTTTTGTTTTCAACAGAAAAAATAAACAGCATACAGGTGTAAAACAACATGAGGATGAGTAAAAATGACAGAATTGTTATTTTTGGGTGAACTGTTCCTTTAAGAAGAGACATTTAGTTGTCCCCCATTATTGGTGTGTTAAAGTCCTCCTGGAGAGTTTGTATTTACGGGTTCAGTTGCATTCAAGTCACTTTATTTTGCAAGGCGGCTGTTACGGGCAAACAAGACGTGAGACAGGCGGATCCATATATTAAGGGCAAGACACAAGAATAGTCCAGTTAAGGGGCGTGGGGTCGATCTCCGGCGAACAAAGTCCAAACGGTAATCCAAGGGTTAAATCCGAAAAACAGGCGATGATCCAGGCGAGGGGTAAACAGTATCCAAACAGGGCGAGACGAAGGGTTAATTCGAAATACACAGGCAGTGATCAGAACAGAGAAAACAGACAAGGCAAGACTAAGCTAAGACTAGGAAACTTAAGCAGGCTCCGTAACGTAGCTATCACTGACTAGCGATATGCGCATACAATACTCGGCAGTGAGAGAGAGGAAGTCCATGGTAGAGACCTGCGCGGGACGGATTTTTCAGTCCCGCTCCCGCCCGTTACCGCAAGATTCTGTCCCGCGCCCGCCCGCTCCCGCAAAAATATATCTTATCTGGTCCCGCTCCCGCCCGCGACATTCATGTTTTGTCCCGCTCCCGCCCGCAAAAGCCCGCATAAAAGTAATCCATATAGATTGTTTTAAGTACATTGACGAAATTTACATGAAATGGTTCTGTAACATCTCCTAAGCTCCACAACATCCCAGCATAAACATAACAAACTACTACCGATAAAATATTTGTTATTTAGACTAAGCATCAACATTCACAACCACTGTTATTTTTTACGGAAAGCAAGCATGGGCTGCTGCGTGCATGGTTTGGCATGGCAGAATGCCAGCACACTTCCTTTTTTATCACAAAAACTGACATCTCAGTTAATCGCGATCTCATAAAGCTCTGTTATAACACTAAATATACTAAATATATGCACAATGAATCTTTCAGAGTATCTAAAATGAGAGGATTCGTGAGCACGCAATTTCAGCACTGCGGTGAGTAGATTCTAA
>NW_015558630.1:1415878-1416126 GCF_001515605.1 Sinocyclocheilus anshuiensis
GAAATATATCTTATCTGGTCCCGCTCCCGCCCGCGACATTCATGTTTTGTCCCGCTCCCGCCCGCAAAAGCCCGCATAAAAGTAATCCATATAGATTGTTTTAAGTACATTGACGAAATTTACATGAAATGGTTCTGTAACATCTCCTAAGCTCCACAACATCCCAGCATAAACATAACAAACTACTACCGATAAAATATTTGTTATTTAGACTAAGCATCAACATTCACAACCACTGTTATTTTTTA
>NW_015558630.1:1416144-1416528 GCF_001515605.1 Sinocyclocheilus anshuiensis
CAGCCGCTTGCTTTAGTTAAAAATAACAGTGTTCTGTGAATGTTGATGCTTTAATAACAAATATTTATCGGGAGCGTGTATGCTGGGATTTCATAAATTTCATGGAGAAAAAATTAACGTAGCTAGTAATGCAACTAATTACTAATTATTTTTGAAATAAAGTAATCAGAACAGTAACGTGATTACTTTTAAAAGGAGTAATCAGTAATTTGATTACATTTTCAGAGTAACTTGCCCAACACTGGGCACGACCGACTCACGTCCTTGCCGCCTTATTACACCCGTTTTCAGCGCCACAGAGATTGATAGTGACAATGTATGGCGTTATTTTAATGACAAATGTCGAGAGCGCATTATTGTAGCGCGAAAGCACATTAATACAAT
>NW_015558630.1:1416660-1446378 GCF_001515605.1 Sinocyclocheilus anshuiensis
TTTTCGCACCTGAATGAAATGTTGTCAAAAGTTATCAACCAATCAGATTTCAAAGATGGATCTGTAATTTCTTTACAATTTAATACTACTTAGTCATAACAATGGCGTTTCTGCACGAGGCTGCGTGTACAAGGGCACATGCACACTCTTCCTTTCTTTCCCTTCCTGTTCTTCCCCAGTCTGTCTCCTTCTCTTGCTCTCTTTCTTTTCCTCCCCGTCTTTTCTCTGCCTCTGTCTGTTTAGGCTGCGGATCCCATTGAGGATACAGGAAAAGCATTTGTTGACATTCAAATACGCCCGTGGGCTGCGTCATATAAGTACATGCTTGGTCACTGACACGTGCTGCGCTCTGCAGCACATGAAGCCTTCTGGTGTTTCCTTCAGCATGGTATGTCATTGTCAGAATGGTATTTTTATATTTGTGGCTTGACATAGAGCTATTGTTTTGAAGACGGTTTAAGTGAATGAAGACCGTATGAATGAATCACAATGATTTTAGATGAGTAAGGCAGTTTTGTAGTTTACCTTTCCCATCTGTTATTTCCTTCTTCCGGGAATTGTTTTGAGAATGATATGCAACCTAAAATCCTTAGTGACATCTCAGATATTTAAAATCTACTCGTTGGGAATTGTACAAGGAAGAAAACTTCGGCACGATTCCAAAACCTAGTAAGCTGCCCAGATAGGTCATAGAGAGCAAAGCTGCTCACTAACCAAAATGAAACCTTACAAGAAAAACGGGGGTCCTCACATGAAGCAGACAACTGATCTAGTAGAAGCTAATGTTAGTTAGGCAGATGCTATGACATTGCTAAGCTTAATGTCCCCATGAAATCAAAATTAAAAGTTTTTTGGGTGTTAGTATCAATATGTTAGTCTTAAGGTTATCTATAAGGATCAACACATAGAGTAACGCTGCGCGTTTCTAAGCATTTCAGGGGACCTTTAAGTGTAAAAATACACAGCACACCCAAATACTGAGTAAAATATGATTTTTTATTGATGTTTTTAATGTTGAAAAATGCTATATTATTTTATAGATAAACTATAGAACATACTACCGTTCAAAAATGTGGGGTTGGTATGATTTCTTTTAATGTTTTTATGTTCATCAAGGGAATTTATTTGATTAAAAATAAATAAAATGTCAAATATTATTACCATTTAAAATGACTGCTTGTTATTTTTGTATAATTAAAAATGTAAATTGTTTCTGTAATTCAAAGCTGAATTTTCAGCAGCCATTATTCTGGTCTTCAGTGTCACATGATCCTTCAGAAATCGTTCTAATATGCTGATTTGGTGTTTAAGAAACATTTCTTCCTATTATTAATGTTAAAAATGTGTGTTGCTTAATGTTTTTGAGGAAACCATAGTATATATATTTACTGGATTCTTTGATGAATCGAAAGTTCAAAAGAATGGCATTTATTTTGAAATCAAGTCTTTTGTAACATTATAAATGTCTTTACTGTCACTTTTGATCAATTCAATGCATCCTTGCTGAATAGAAATCTAATAAAAAAAATAAATGTATTAAAAAAAAAACTTACCGATCACAAAATTCTTACAATATTATTACCTGAATATTTTACATTTTTCACAGTTTGTCTGGCATCTGCCATCATTTTTTTCTCTTAACTTGTCTCAATGCATTCTGGGATTCTGTGGAGAGGATATATATAATGCCTCTGTGGGCAGCTTTGGAACAGAGCAACCAGGAAGATGACAGTCTGCATGAAAACTTACATAATATTTGTCTGCGAGTGAGTGATAATGTGCTTTGACATTGGTATTAGTCTGGATATGCCTCCACTCACTGTGCATTTAATGCCCTGCAGTTTCATCGCTGTCATTGCAGCTCACATCAGAAGAGTCTCTGTATTTGCCCTGACAGCAGTGCTGCAGACGTGCTCACAGGGCCAGGACAGGAGCCTGTTTCATAACACAGTTAATGAGTGAAATCAGCACATCTCATGATTGTTAATGTGTGAGCTGCGCTCCCTGCTGAGCTTGCGCAATCTGAACTGGATACCTGCGCCAGAGCTTCCTGCTTCTATCTCTTTGTGCCAAGGTTGTTTTACAGGAAGCAGACTGTTTAATTCTGTACTTGTCATTGGCAATTGCTCTGAAGAGGTAGTCGGTCTTGACTTTGCTGTAATTTGGTCGGCCTTATTGACGAGGGGAAGATTACATTTTCTATTATAAGCTCTTTGAACAGTGTTTTTGCAGAATCTTGTGACATTTATTGATGGATAACTTCTGATGGAGTGGACATGATTCATCAGTAGTTTGTAGGACCTGCAGTGACACTGTGTCTCTGAATAATGCTGAACTCTTATCTAGTCACTGTAGGGAACATAAGATAGCAAGATGTTTTTTTTTATGTAACTGATTCCAAGATGTCTGTAAACTGACAGATTGTCATTTTAGGGAACACACACAGCAGCTACCAAAAGTATTTGTACACTTAGCTGTAAATCACACTTTAAAATATACTTGAATGTCATTGCATATGCACTCACATTCAGACATTATAAAATATCATATGCTATATATATATTGTATGATATTTTATATATTATGTAATATATATCGTTTTTATATTTTTATTTATTTTTATATTTATATTATTTTATTTTAGATTTATATAAATTATTTCAACAGCATTGATTTTCTCATAATTTATATACATTCTTACTCAAAATACTGTTCAAAATGAAGACAAAAAGTGTCTGGACATTTTTGGTTTCATATGTTATATAATGCGATTTAATTTACAAATTACATTTGCGACATTAGTGTCTGAATATTTAGCATTTCTGTTACACCTTTTGTGCTGCAAAATACATTTTCATGATAGACAATTTGATGATTTTTATCCTCATAATTATGTCAAATCATCTCTCATATGGATAATTTCATAATTTTCATGCTTAACTTTATTATGAGAAACTTACCCATGAACTGTAGTAATTGTTACCTGAGAAACGTATTTAGTTATTGGTAACTCTTGCTAGAGGGGATCGATGTTCTGGTTGTGGGGTGAACTGTATCCAGGTCCCTTTGAATATCAACCTGCTTCAGGTTTCATGGGGAAATGCTTAACACCAGCGAGACGGACCACAGCGGTGTGGAACAATGCCTCACTGTTTGGCTAGCCCCACTTCCACATCTTGCAGTAATTGAAATCATTCCTGGGCCTCCATCCTACCAAAGCTTATTTCCCTGTGCTGCTCAGGGACTTGTACACCCATTCAAGGTGGGAGGGGTGTAGAGTTGTTTTTGTAGAGTGTTACATTGTGTATGAATCGAATGTGGGGTTAACTGGAAAAGCTAATGAGCTTTTTATTGATTCCAGCTGTCAACCTGCCTGGGTGGCTGAGTGCAAATCAAGAACTGCAAAAGTTGGCACTGAAAATGTCTCGTCCACACCCGTACTGTAATATCTTCAATGTTTCCAGACATCACAAGACAAAGATTGCGTAAGTTATGTAACCAATGTGTGCCGGAGATCAAAGTCCTCAGAATAATTCACCTCTGAGGCCCATTCGGTCATTGCATGCTAATGTTTGTCCAACCTGTAAAGAACATATGCTGCTTTTGCTTTGTTTTTTCGTTTCTATTTCATGGCCTTATTGTCAGCAATGGCTTTATTGTAACATTCATTCTGTGGAAACTCTTGTGAGAATGTATATGCTGAAACCAAATGGATAGGGTGAGAGTTTGGGCCAACCTGCAGAATGGAGGTTACTAAAGTATCTGATTGTTTTTGGACCGTTATCTAGAAGGTTTTTTTTGTTTTTTTGACTTTTTGACAAATTTTGATAGGAAGGTGGAGTGTAGACAGGAGGAGTGTGACCCAGGTTGGACTTGAACCTGGGTTCCTTGTCCTGAGCCACAGCTGTGACCGATTTTGTCACTTTTAATGATTTATAGTTGAGAGAGAACAGGAAATTATGGATAAAAGTTAGGGGTACAGATATGTTTCACGTCAAATTCAAACTCAAATTGCCCATATGAGCATCCTAACTGCTAACCACTATTCCTTGACCTTTTTGTCACTTTAATGTGACTCTAGCTGAAACCCATGACATGGCTAGGGTTATAATTAGGGTTATTATGGCTAGGGTTATTATTATTTATTAGTTTTAATTCCCAATTTAAATTGACTTTAGTTATTTTTTTGGTCTTTTCAGTTTAGTTTAGTTTTATTAGTTTTCATTCTTTCATTGTTAGTTTTAGGTTAGTTTTCCAGACTTTTCTAGTTTCAGTTTATATTTCTGTTATTTTCATTTTAATTTTAGTATTTTAGGGCTGCCAAAGTTCATGTGCTAACTAGTATCATTTCAAAATGTTTAACCGCTTTAACCCTCTGGTGCTCCTCACGTTGCGGTCAAAGTTACCAAATTATTATTATTTTTTTTCAATTTCAATTAAATTAATGTACTATAATGCTTTTATTTTATTTAATGTTTGTATTCTAGGGGTCTAGCACAGACTTAGGTTTGGTCTATTTTTAAAGAAGACACTTGGCAGATTACTGCTGAAGTGAAAAAAGTTATAGAAGTTAAGTTTAAGTTTATGGTTATGAACAATGCACAAAAATAATGCTTTCAAATTTGATGTGAAATCTACCTGTATATTTTACAAATCATGTTTTACTCTAAAACTGTGAGAAAATCAAAGCCATAAATCTATACAAGTTGTGTTCCAAATTTGAGGTTCATATCTCAAAAAATTAGATTTCAGATATATTTTGTTTGAGCGCAGTACCAAACAGTTCCACTGGATGAAATTTGTTTCCAATAATTTGACTGCAAAGTGTACAAGTGTGACTGTTTTTAAGAACCTTTTTGAATCATGGCCATTATTTTGTGTGTGTGTGTTCACACTGTAAGTGGCAAAACCTTTGCCAAGTGTCGTACCATTCCGATGAAGTAAAACATTTTGTACCATTCTGATGGTGAAAAATTCTAAAAAAGCCAAAATGTCAAATATTGCTGTCAAAAATGACCAAAGTGGGTTACATTTTTCAGGTAAAAATGAAATAATTTATTTCTGAGTTAAGAAAGTGTGTTTTAGTTATGCTGGGTTTATTTTTATTTTCAGTTAACAAAAAATATTTTAATTAAATTTTCGTTAATGCTAAAAACACTGACCACATGTCAACTGGACAGACTCGACAGAAAGAGTAAAAACATGGCACTACAAGTGGATCAGATAAGACATAGGGAGACTTTCTCTCAGGCTATTTCACATCACAGTGTCTCTCCAATTAAGTCAAGCGCACCCTGAGATGTTGCCAGCATGATAGCAGATAGATCTGGCATTACCGCAAACACGTGTTTCTCTTGATTTCTGTAAAGACACAGTAGGACAGCTTGTTAGAGTTGAATGTTAAGTTGCGTGCTCTGTTGGAGAGCCTACAGCACTGCAGGAGAAAATGTCTAACTGAGCAGAGGTTGCTAGAGGTGGGCGACGCTCTCACGACCGTCCCTAACTTCATCTGGGTTGTATTGTGTCGCCCGTAAAATGCTGTCTGATAACCCGGGGGCGTTTATTTTTGTCCTTTTTGAATGTGGCTACGTATGTGTTTAAGTTCCTTTCATAATCCCCTTCATTTTTCCACTTTCAACAATTGAAAGCTTGTACAATTCTCCATTAATCCTCTACGTTGATAATGGCTGTATTCAAATCTGGGCGTATACCTCATTTCTGTGGGTTACCCAAGAAACCATTACAGAGGGGTGTAGAAAACTATTTTTCTCGCATGTTCAAAGAGTGCCTGCTGTATTACAGCCCTGCGGAGATAAAAGACTCTCCGGCTGTGAATGGATTGGGAGGGAGTGTAGCGTTCCGCTCCGTCTTTCTCTGGTCAGCGGTGGGGAACGCCAGAGGTGGATCGAGGTAGGGGTTATGTGTGAGGCAGAACCGGTCAGGCTTTGTAGACAGCCTTGCTAATCAGCTTGGCTGTGTGTCAGGTGATCAGATGTACTGTAGTTAGATTATAGGGTCATAAGGATTGGCAAAGAGGATTAACGAAGCAGGACCTATGGTTCTGGAGGGCCCATAAACATGTATCCATCCCAGAGTTATTTCAATTAAATTACCTTTCAAATCGCCATCTTCATGTACTGTTGTCAGAAATAAGTGATGAATAAAAAACAAATGCGGTGATTCGTTTGGTGTTTCTCATTAAGGGTTCATCAGATACTGTAAGCAAGTAAGAGGCAGCAGTGACACCTGGTGGTGATAACGGTCTTGACCATTGATTTCACTGTGATGAAACGAACAAAATGGCGCGGGAAAGCTGATAGGAGAATGAGGATTGGCCGTGGTTTATTAATTCTGGGTTCAAAGGGAGGAGGATATAAACCCTTGAATCTCATTTCAAAGGGTCAGGTGGCCCATCCTTGACTGATGTTGTTAACATCTTTCTGAAGGGTGTCAGAGTGATAGAGTGAGCAGTAAAATGTGCGACAAATCTCAAACTAATTTTTGTGAAAATATAGTACTGTTCAGAAGTTTGGTGTCAGTAAGATCCCTTGTGGTCTCACCAAGGCTGTATTAATTTGATCAAAAATACAGCAAAATTGTAATATTATGAAATATTTGTACAATTTTTAAATAGCTTGTAATCGTTCTTAAATTTGATTTGGTGCACAAGAAACTCTTGTTATAAAAAACAGCTTAATATTTTTGTGGAAACGTGATACAGTTTTTCATATTTCAAAACAACGTTTATATGAAAAAACTTGTTTTCTGTAATAATATAAATGTCTTCACTTTTGAGCAATTCAATGCATCCTTGTTGAGTTCTTTATTTGAATTTTTTTTAAATCTTACAGACTCCAAACTTTTAATATGTAGTGTATAAAATATAATAAAATAAAATTTTAAGTAACTTTAACCAATAAATTTTTCATAAATAAAATGTTAAAGGATAAATGTTTTATTATTACATTTTATTATTTTAATTGTTGTGCAATGTAAATAATGTAATAAGGTACTATATAAAATGTTGAATACAGTATTAATTCCTATTAGTCCCTATTCTGTTACCAAAGGGTCCCTTGGTCTTTTAGAGAAAATGAAAGCAAGAAAATCCTTGATGATTCATTCTGCTGTCATTGAAGGCCTCTGTTATCTTTATCTTTCCAATCACACAATCCTTACTCAGTTCCTGTGTGACACACTCTGTGTGTGTTAGTGTACGTGAGTGTGTGCATACTTTAAACAGCTAATCTCTTCCGTCTTCGCTCCTGAACGGTGCCAATGCATGGCACCCACATCACCCTCTTGATGTCTGTCTTCTGGAATTTGTAATACTTAGATATATGTAGTAAAAAAATAAAAATGAAAAATTGTTGACATTGTATTATGTAATTCAAATACAAAGAATTATAATTATGTATTAAATGACTCTCTGGAACACTTGATTCTGATTTGTCAATTGCTGCATTCAGTAAGCAAATATATTTCTCACATAAAAATATTTTATTTTATTTTATTTGTAGTTGATACAAGACATTTCTGTTTTGTGTCTGGGTCTTGATCACCCTGTTTGGATTTATTTTGTGATATTGGCCAGGTGACTGTATGTATACATCATTGGATTTAGATATTTTAGTATGTTTAGTTAACTAAGCACCTCTTGGTCTCTTTCAGGAGGGTTTTGAGTATGCACAAGGGATATTTAAGGATTTTCAACGTAAAATTACTAGACAGACATGCTCCTTTTTTGCATCTACTCAGGCTGGCAGGCCCTCCATCAACCAAAAGGTCATGAAAGGCATGCTGGGAATGCAGCAAACACACAAGACCGAACACTTCAAGATCCTCCTCTACCACCACTCCAGAACTGTTTTTTTTAATCCTCATTTACTGGCTTTTACTTCACAGACATGAAATCAGTTTGTTTACCTGTGCTTCTAGTTTCTTTGACGTTTGATTTTGTTCGAGACAAACATCTGATGGCTTAAACGAAAGCAGCTTGCGTGTGTCAAAGGCAGTATAAATTTCCTGATTTTAGATTTCTTTGTTGTCTAAATGAGCTCTTTAAAGTAAAAGTCTTTATGTGAACATGTAGGATGTGAACTGTGCAAAACGTTCGTCTTTCAGCATCTTTCTTTTGCTTTGACAGATGTCTTCTATTTAACTCGTGTAGCCGCAGTGCATTCTGGGATATGGTATTGTATGCCAGTACCTAATAGAAAGCAGCACTATTTCAAAATGACTCAGATTCCGGGATGACTAAATCACTTCTAAGGAGTTTTCACAGTAAAACGGTTTTCATAACATAAGAAATTATGTTTGGAGAAACTTGAGTAGGGCCAAAAACATCACACAGGCTGAAAAATCACGGGCCACACAGAACTGTTGATCATCTTGACTCTATTAACTGTCCCGATTTCATATCATAGGATTGAATTGCATATAAGAGGAATGCATTAGTGTATATATATATATATATATATATATATATGTGTGTGTGTGTGTGTGTGTATGTATGTATCCAAACTGTCCAAAAAATTTGGAATGAATATTTGAAAGAAATTAATACTTTTATTTCTCAAGGATGCATGAAATCAATCAAAAGCCAAAGTAAAGACTATCACATTTTTATAAAAACTTATTTTTCAGATAAATGTTATTTTGAACTTGCTATTCATCAAACCATTCTAAAACTCCACAAAAATATTAAGAAGCATTGATAATAATAAGAAATGTTTCTTGAGCACCAAATTAGAATAGTTACAAATTATTTTTAATTGTAGTGTAAATTCACAATATTAATATTTTTACTATATTTTTGATCAAATAAATAAAGCATTGGTGATTTTATTTTATTTTTTTAAACATAAAAAAAAAAATGTTACTGACCCAAACTTTTAAATGATAGTTCATATGATGTAGGCTATGTTCAAAAAACAAAATGGCCAATTTTCTAATCCATTTCTCTTTTTTCCCCCTCTATTCTTTGTACAGATTCATCTTCAAACTACATCCGCCAACTTGAGACTAAAGTCCGGATTTTAGAGGATGACAACAAGCAATTGTTATCCCAGGTAAGAGTCTAGACCTTAAACTCTGCTGGTAATGTGATAGTAAGGTACATGCCATGGAAACACAAAGCTTCCTTCCCAGTTCAGATTCCAAAGGTTTAATCAATCATAATGGTTATTTGCATACAGAAACATACATATTAAACTAATCCGCCAGTAGAAGGTCAGAGAGAGTGTAAAGTGGTCATGTAGATCTACATTCAATCTGTGAAACATTGACTCATCTGAATCAGGAAAGAAATCTACACAGATCAAGCACTGCCTACAAGCAAAAACAGTCCAAAACAGTTCTAAGCAAATATGTTGGTGGATTTTGATGTAAGAGGACAACAGTGGATGGACTTTCTTAGTGGAGGAAGCATTTTTATGAATTATGGACAGATATTTCACCAGAAGTGATGGTTTAAAGTTAAAACGCCTTTAATAATGGATTTGTTTGTTACAATAATGTAGCTTTTCACTTCACAAGACATTCATTGATAGACTGGAGTCGTGTGGATTATTTTTGTGATGTTTTTATCAGCTGTTTGGACTTTCATTCTGACGGCACCCATTCACTGCAGAGGATCCATTGGTGAACAAGTGATGTAATGACAAATTTCTCCAAATCTTTTCCGATGAATAAACAAACTAATTTGCTCTTGGATGGCCTGAGTAAATTTTCAGGAAATTTTCATTTGTGGGTGAACTGTTCCTTTAATGCATGTCATTGCAGCAAGACTTACATGTATAACTCTGGCTGAATCTCAAAGCTTTGATGCTGAAATGGGACTCTGATTTCATATTATGACACTGTCAGAGCTTTGAACAAAAGGCCCTGGAGCTCCGACAGTTATACGAGACAAAGGTACAGATCTGTCACTAGCAGTTTTCCTTTTATTGCCTCCATCAATAACTCAATTCTTTGAGGAAAGATATCTCGGAATATTCAAGTATTGTATACTTTGTTCTGGGTATTATTTTGTGCCTGATAACTTTCAAGAATGAGTGATCAAAGGCATTCTTGCTCTTACTTTAGGAAATATGAGCATTTTATTACATGGCTTTTAGCTGATGGAACTTTATCACTGCATCCTCAAGCAGGTAGTAAACCACATAGTGAGCTGTGTTTAGCTGTATAATGTAGGTCTGAAGAAGAGGAGAAGAATGCTGTTACCTGCAGGGTCATCAGTCCATGCCAAATATCTCATTCATGGGGTCAAACCTGTGTTCAATTATGCATGCTCAGTAAAACACTGTGAGCAGAAGGGATTTCATTTCAGTCCAGTCTTTTTTTTTTTTTGTCTTTTAATTAAGTTGTTGAGAAGATTGAGAAGATGCCTTTTATTTTTAAAGGAGCCAATGTGTTTATATACGTACACTTGCGGTCAAAAGTTTGGATTTTTTTTTTCTTATGCTAGCCAAGGCTGCATTTATTTAATAAAAAAAAAGTTAAAACGGTAATAATGTGAAATATTTTTACAATTTAAAATATATATTTTTTATTTCAGTAATAATAATTAGCAATTAAATATTAATCGAATACATTTTTTATTGAATTATGTCACATGATCCTTCAGAAATCATTCTAATATTCTGATTTGCTGCTCAAGAAATATTTCTTATTATCAATGTTAAAAACAATTGAAGTACAGCAGTTATTTTTGTGGAAACTGTGATAAATTCAGGATTCTTTGGTGAATAGAAGGTTCAAAATAAAAACATATATTTTAAATAGAAATCTTTGTAATATTATACATGTCTTGTCACTTTTGATCAATTTAATGCATCCTTGTTTAATAAATGCAGCCCTGTTGAGTATATGGACTGGGTTTTGACTTCTGAAAGTTGCATTAAGTTTACATTTTTACACAATGTTTATTTCAGAAAATGAGATTTCTCATCATATGAGACCCTTTCAGTACAAACGGGAATAGTGTGGAGTTATGTTTAGCAGAACTAGTACATGCAGTACAAATTACGCAACGTAGACATGTAGACATAGCAGAAAACTTTTGTAACAGCCCATTTTCTCTGAAAAAGTTCATAACCTCGATTAAGCTCCAGTAATCCCTTTGTGAGCTGTTTGCACACAACAGCCATCAACATACATACAAGAAAGCCAAAATGGGGATAATCACACACAGATGCTTTTACTATGGAGGAAATTCATTCATTCTTCACTGTGTAGAGAGATTTTCATTTTTTGTTTGTTTTAGAATGGTATGAAAGTAGGAAAGGCCATGACCTTTTACAAGGTTTCTCTTGTTTAGAAGGTATTTCATGGCAGTGACACTCAAATATGCAGCAGTAAGAGTTTTCAGACAGGTGCCTTTTGGCTAAATTTCTTAGGTCATTATTTATGAAGCGTGACTGACATTACCTCTCAGCTCCAGAGCGTTCTGCTTTGCTTTCTTTTACCTCTTCTCAGATCACCACTCAGGAAATAATCTCACATGCCATCTGCTATCCATTTTTCATTCGCAAACATATTTGCAGGGGTTTTGTTATCATCCTGAAGTCAGATATGTTGAAGACAGCACATTCTGCTCCATTACGAATCGTAAATGTTGTTTTTTTCAGGTTTATACCATTAATGATAGAAGATGTGAAGGTGTTCTTGTGGTTTCTTTGTACTTGGATTGCTAGATCTTTATCGTCAAGTCATACTGAGTACATTTTGCTAAAGCACAAGCATCTAGATGAGCTCGATCATTGTTTTGGTTTATGTTCTTCAGATAAAAACAATGAGATTTGCACTACTGTCACTTTCAAGTGTTTAAACGTTGTCTTGATCAACACTGAAGACCAGAAGAGATGGTAAGATGAGGTCAGGCAGCAGCTGTATTTATAAACACTGTGGCTATGTTAATGCTCTCTGGGTCCTTCAGCGACCGCCCGGCCCATGCAAAAAAATCTGGAGTAAAGCAAGTGGAAGTAAATCTGTCTGGACAGTCAGTTTCTGTGTTGGCACTATATGACCACTCATTATTACAAATGAAGTCATATTCAACTCAGAGGCTTATATTAATTGGCTGATGTTTGAGGAAATGATCATTTGTATAATTTTTCAGTGTTTTTGAAAGAAGTCTCGGGCTTACATAGGCTGTATTTATTTGATCAAAAATACAGTAAAAACAGTAATATTGTGAAATATTATTTCAATTTAAAATAACTGTTTTTTTATTTGAATATTTTAAAATTGAATTTACTCCTGTATTGGCGAAGCTGAATTTTTAGCAGTCATTAGTGTCTTCAGTGTCACATGATCTCCAGAAATAATTCTAATATGCTGATTTGGTGCTCAAGAAACACTTCTTATTATTATCAATGTTGAAAACAGTTGTGCTGCTTAATAATTTTGATGGAAACTGTGATACATTTTTTTTCAGGATCCTTTGATGAATAGAAAGTTCAAAAGAACAGCATTTATTTTAAATAATTAAATTCAATTAAATTCAAGTTTATTTGTATAGCGGTTTTCACGATACAAATTGTTGCAAAGCAACTTTACAGCAAATTAAGTTTCTTCAATATTTAGTGGTAGCTTATCAGTGGTGACTGTCAGTTAATGTACATATGGCAGAAATGTACGGAATAATCAATTAAAGACGTAATCAATTAAAGACGTAAACAAACAGACGATGAACACTATTAACAGCAATTATTATATGATGCGATCAAACTTTGGTAGTTCTGTATGTTGTTTCAGGGTTGGCAGATATATAGTTGAGTATCATCAGCAAAACAGTGGAAACTAATCCCGCATTTTCTGATAATATTACCAAGGGGCAACACGTATACTGAAAATAGCAGAGGACCTAGGACAGATCCTTGTGGCACTCCATATTTTACTGGTGATAATTGAGATGACTCCCCATTTAAATGAACAAGGTGGTAGCGATTGGACAGGTAGGATCTAAACCATCTTAAAGCCTGCCCTTGAATACCTGTATAGTTTTGTAATCGATCTACGATTTGGAGATTTGACAACAATTAGCTGTTGCAATTCCAGCTGGTTTAAGGATTCTGCATTGCTCTGTGTTGAAGCAGATGAGAATTGACCCGTGCCAAGGAGCTTAAAACATCAGCTGGAATGACAGAGTAAAGTCCCACTGAGGACAGTGCCTCATGTTTTTTTTCTTTAATGGAAAGAACAGGAGCTGCTTGTTCAGTGGTTCTTAAACTTTTTCAGGTAGTGGACAATTCAACATAAAAATTGTCGACCACCTACATAGAACAAGTATTTACAATTTGTTGTGTACATTCTTCATACAATAGTTTAGTATAATAGTCTATCTTGAAATAATTTTGCCAGACTGTTTTGTTCATTTTTCCTTGAAATAAACCACACTGTTTGCTAATGAACTAAATGAAACAACTGTTGCATAACAGACAGTTGCATTATTGAAATGAGATACAGAAACACTTTATCACAAATAAACATTAGCAGAACCTGTTAATTATTATTGTGAGTTGATTTATCATTCAAATAACTCAGTCAATTATTTGAATTATTTAGGTCTACAGTTTTATTTATTGCTGACTACAGTTTGAGAATAACCACAGAAGTTGCTTTCATCCGTTTTTATGATGAAAATGTTTTGTTCTGCAAATATGAAACTACAAGAACACACACTACTGTTCACTGTAAAGGCAAAGCTGAATTTTTAGCAGCTCAGAAATCATTCTAATGTGCTGATTTGGTGCGCAAGAAACATTTTTATTATTTTATTTTATTTTATTTTATTTTATTTTATTTTATTTTATATTATTTGTATTATTACTATCAACAGTTTGTGCTGCTTATTTATAATATTTTTGTGGATACTGATACATTTTTTCAGGATTTTTTGATGAATAAAAAGCTCAAAAGTATATAAAAAGTATTTATTTAAAATAGAAATATTTTGCTCAGTGAAAAAGTCTTTACTGTCACATTTGATCAACTTAATGCATTCTTGCTGAATAAAAGTATTAATTTCATTAAATAATATCTTACTGACCCCAAACCTTTGAACAATAGAGTATTTTGTTCATTAGGCAGGTTCACGGGTTTTTTTTTCTTGTAGTGTGATGAGAGCTGTTTGTATTTTAATATGTAGCACAGAAGTCAAATGAAAGATGCTGTGCTTATTGGTCATTTCCTGTGGATTGCAGGAGGTTTGTTGTGCTCTGATCTCTGCTGGAGACTGTCTCAGTGCTGATCCGTTCCTTGTTTTAGATATAATTTCTAACCCAAAAAATGACCTTATAGGAACAGTGTACCCAATCCTGTTTTAATATTTCCAATGCATCTGTTTTTTTTTTATTAATTAGAAGCTGTTCTCAGGATTTCTAAGATACCAAAGTCTGTCTTTAATTCTCAAAAGTAATTTTAGGAGAAACATCTGAAAAAAGCCCACAATGCTATATGGGAGGAACTGAATGCTGTTGAATATGCTCTGTCCTAAAAAGTTATTTTATTATCCCTCTTTTCTCCTCCCTACCTCTCTCTTCTCCTGAGGTATCTTTTTCATCATTCTCATCATCATCATCATTCCCTTCCACTCGTATCCTCAAAAAAGGTCATCACGAACCTGGTGCTTTAACTAATTAGTGCACTCATCAGCTATGTTAGGCCAAAACAGCACAGCTGCTCCACTTTAATATGAGGGACAGCTTCCACAGGAAGGAGAAATCAATTAGAGAGTGGCGTGGGTCTCGTCCTCAGAGGCTGCTGGGCTTATTTTATCCCAGCTCGTCTCAGCCCTGTCTACGAGCTCATGGCTTCATTAGCATGGCTGTGAACTTTCGCTTTAATCACGGGGGGGAGATGGCACTAAATAATGCAGTGGCAAGCTGCTGAAACAATAATCAGGTTCGTAGAAGCGAGCAGATCGGTTGCCGTTGTTAGGGGTTACCTGAGGAGAGGTAATCAGAGCAGTTTGGTGCTTTAACGGATTTAGAGTTGCTTGATTAAAATGTAGCATGGAAATACTATGATTTTTGACATTAATGTATATATACATTACCATTTAAAAGTGTTGGGTCAGTACTTGATACATTTTCAGGATGCTTTGATGAATAGGAAGTAAAAAAATAGCATTTATTGAAATAATATTTTGTAACATTATGAAAGTCTTTACTGTCACTTTTTATCAATTGAATGCATCCTTGCTGAATAAAAATATAAATTTCTTTCCCAAAACAAAAATCTTACTGACTACAAACTTTTTATCTCTTTCGAAGTTTCGATGTCACCAACTTTTGCATATACTGTTGTTTGTTCTTTATAAGTGCTTGTTATAGCTGCCCAGGATCTTATAAACACATCTTTTTAGACAGACTGAGAAAAAAAAAGGCTGATACTTAATTCTTTTTTCAATTTTGCTAATTTTTTAATGGCTGATGGACCTATTACTTTTATACCTTTAACATCCACGTTTTCCTGTCTTCTTTAAAGACATGCGCTGCACACATCAGAGCAAAGCACAGCTGTATTCATGTGGTCTAATCGTTGGATTTGTTTAATCCAGGCTATAGCCTGTTATCTGACTGTGACTTCCAAGTGGTGTTTATGATCAATGCATTTTGCGGATTAAACAGATGATAGATTAGCAGTGTGCATTTATAGAGGCATTAGTAAATCTCTTCGGAATATCTAATATTATTGGTCTTAGATCTGAAAGGAAAGGTCTATAGAAATATCTTAAAGGGGTCATATGATGCGATTTCAATTTTTCCTTTCTCTTTGGAGTGTTACAAGCTCTTGGTGCATAAAGAAGATCTGTAAAATAATGTTCTTTTTAGCAGCATCATATGACCCCTTTAATGATTGAATTAGGCTGCATCTGTAGTCATACCTCCTCTGCTCTGTTTGTAACAGCACTAGGCACTCTAGCCAGTCACACAGATGTTCCTTATGGCAAGGCTTCAAAACTGGGCTCCAAACAAATGCGATGATCGCTTATTTTATGTTAAAGCCTGGAGATGCCACTTGCTTCTTAATGGATTATTTTGAATAATCGATAATCTGATGAAATTGTGTTTTTTTAGGTCAACAAAATTAACACACGGAAGGCTATTCTATAGCACTCTGTGCCTATTTCAGCATATTAGAATGTAAACAGAATGTAACTGTGCCTACTTGTTAGAATATACTGTGAGAGTTGCACAGAATACATTTTTAATAAAGAAAACATTTTCAGGCCCTTTCATTTTTTACATTTTGTTATGTTAGAGCCTTATGCTAAAATGGTTTTAAATTATTGTTTATTTTCACGTCAATCTAGTCTACACAAGCAAAATAACAAGATTTGTAATAACTGTGAATTTATTTAATATGAAATATAATCATATATATGTATTATTTAATAATATACAGTATATCTATATTAAGTTTTATTTTTAAATATATTATTGTGACATTTCAGTATAAAATTGTGTAACTGCATAGAATAATTTTCTTTATTAAAATTATTTAAGATGTTTTAATTATTATTTCTTTTTTTATATTAATCGTTTTTATATATCAATCAGTCATGTATTCATAAAATCTAATTAAAGTGGTATGAAGTATTTATGAATATATTTCTATTAATTTGCATTCTATTTTATACAATAGAATTTTATGGGAATTAAATAGCTTACATTTAATCTCATGTAATTCAATTACAATATAGTTTATACGACTTTATCATATGAGATAGTTGAATTGTAAGGCCCTGAATAGATATTGGAATTTGCTATTAAAAAATCCAGATAATTCGAGCACTGGCAAATGAATCCATGCAGAATGAATTGTGGGACTCCTGGGCTTCTCTAATCAGGCTGCCGGGGCGATGCATGACAGCGACCATTGGTTCGGGATGTACTCGGGTCAGTCCAAGGTAAAGTCCCCACGGCTCTAGCCCTTAAACCTGCTGGCAACTGCAAGTGAACATCACAGTCCTGTTCTCACAGGCCAAAAGCGAGTCGCAGTTTCCATCCAGGGGTCCTCTCCCGACCCCGGTGCTGAAATGCCAGCTCAATTGTTGTGGATTTAACGCTAGAATGGGACTCAAAGGGCTGTGTCTAAACAGGGGCTCACCAGACCCTGTGCACTGAAAGAGCTCTTTGTTGATGCATACCCATGAAGGGGGTCCAAGCAGAGATGAGTTATAATGAGATGCTTTAACCCATTTCAAGCCCGAGTTGACTCAGAGAAACAGCCATGGGCTTTTCCAGTGCTTGGATCTCCTCTGGTAATACGAGAGAACAGTATGAGTGATTTTTGATTGTGACGAATGTGTGTCCATCTGTCTACAGGGGTCTACGCGGATGCCAGGAGGTGATCTGCTGCCCCCCGTCACCGGATACCTGCCGGCAGCACAGAAACCAGAAGCTGTTGTACATGCCATGAAAGTGAGATTCTGATGCACATATTGCAAAATTAAGCCATACTTACAAGTTGTGTTTGAATTTCAGAACTAACGGATGCTATAAAATATCATGCTGAATTATATTATGCTATATTATTAGGCTTGCGCCATTTCTCAATTCGGTTACCTACCTTTTTTAATAGTTTCTTGTACTCTCTTTGTTATACCTCAATGTCTATCAGTAGAAAGTGGGAAAAATCATCAAAATGTTTAAAGTCGAGCCTAATTTTACAGGAAATAGATCAAGTTTCATGGTAGAAACTTGTTTCTCTCTTCATTCCCAAAGCATAGGTTTTAGGACCCATCCTTGTTTTTATGAGTGTTACTGTTACTTACTGTAGTAATACTGCCACCTAGAGGATTTTCTATGATTTGTTGGATCTCTGTTTTTTGAAAGACAACATAACATTTTGGAACCAGAGAAAACTAAAAAATGTCTCACTGCCACAGTGCTTACAGTGTATAAGTATGACCCATAGTAATAGTGAAGCTTGATTTAGCAAGCACCATTAATCGTTTAACCCTCTGTTACTTTGCTTTGTAGGTATTAGAAGTCCACGAGAACCTAGACAGGAAGCTCCCAGAGGACTACGAGGAGGATCTCAGTGAGAAAGAGAAAGCCATTGTCAGAGAGATGTGTAATGTGAGTCTACCTAGAAACACCTCCTATCTGCCTCCTCCTACCCTGAACCCCAGCTTACTTCCCTCTTGTCCATTAATAAAACCCTGTTCAACAGAAAGGGGCTGTAATTTTGTACTCTCTTTCCCATGTGTTTGTTGTCCTGTCACTTCGTATAATTACATCGGCTTTGATTGAGGACACTGTTTCAATGTTGCACAACAGAGACCCACTTTCAGACCACTTTAATGAGAGGCCTTGGCAAAAGTCCTCGGCGTGTTTACCGCACAGTTGTCTGTATATATATTTGTTTATTTAGATATTTTTTATATTATTAGTTAATTAACTGCTAGCTAATGTGTTCTGTAATGAAGACTTATCTCCAGAACCTGAACAATCATCATTACTATCACACACAATATCAAAAATCCACACCATCACACATTATAATACGACCAGATCTTCATCCGAGGACATACTGTATGGTAACATTGAAGAAATAGTTTGAAGACATTTTTCATTTTACAAGATTTCATATAGCCATAAGATTCACCCAACTGTGTGTTTGCTTTGTGTGTTCAGGTTGTGTGGCGTAAGCTCGGGGATGCGGCAGGATCCAAACCCTCCATCCGCCAACATCTCTCTGGGAACCAGTTCAAAGGCCCTTTGTAGCTCCTATGTCAATGACCAGCAGGGCCTTGAACAAACAAACAAATCTGTGAATATGACGGGAGGAACAGACAGACTCAGAACTGGGCAACTTTGTAAAATGACACAAAGAACTTCGCTTCTACTGCCAGCTTCTTTCAGCCCATGGCATTCAGTTGAGACATTTCAAACCTATTACCTACAACGCCAGGTGGTAGTTTAATATATAATGGACTCGCAGTTAGCACAAGCTAAATCATAGCTCTATTTATGTGCACACCATCCAAGTATTCATACAAGGCAACTTAATGGATTCATTTCTCATTGCAGATAGGGAATGAAAGCACACAGCTCTTACGCAGATAAATACCCCACGGAGATACTCCTACAAGATCCTTTCCACTCCTAAAAGCTTTTTGATTTTGGCATAATACCACTCCAACTTATTCAATTATTCAAGGATTTTTTTTTTACACTACCGTTCAAAAGTTTGGATTGTACGATTTTTTTATGTTTTTGAAAGAAGTCTCTTATGATCAGCAAGGCTGCATTTATTTGATCAAAAATACAGTAAAAACAGTAATATTGTGAAATATTATTACAATTTAAAATAATTTATTCCGGTAAAGCTGAATTTTCTGAATCATTACTCCAGTCTTCAGTGTCACAGGGTCCTTCAGAAATCATTCTAATATGCTGATATGATGCTCAATAAACGTTTCTTATTATTAGCGATGTTGAAAACAGTTGTGCTGCTTAATAATTTTGTGGAAACTGTGATATTTTTTTCAGGATTCTTCAACAAAAAAGAAAGTTCACAAGAACAGTATTTATTTAAAATAGAAATCTTAAATGTCATTTTTTGCTACAATTAATGCATCCTTGCTGAATAAAAGTATTCATTTAAATTTATTTATTTTTTTATTTTTTTTACAAATCTTACTGACCCCAAACTTTCAAATGGTTGTATATATATTTTTGACTTGGGCCACACCCATCACATCAGAATGTCAGAGATTATTATCATTGCAATTAAACTTAAACCAAGAATCATGTTACTTATAAAGTTTCCAGCCATTGACTATTAACAAGTTATATTTATTCATCAGTGTTCATTTTGGACCATTAACATAGCTGAAAAACAAACATTTTAATTTAAAAAATTCCTTTTCAGGTATAGTTCATGAATGCAAATAACACATTTGCTCAGGTTCCCAGAAATACATACTCTAAAATAACCTGAAAATATTCAGAGGATATATGCAGGCCAGCTCGTGAGTTTAAGCATTTAATTAATGCTATGTGTTGTTTTTTTCAAACAGTACTTATAAATGCCAGCTCAACTCAAAGCATATTACTTTAAGTTCCAAATCGACAATCGTGATTAATGAAGCTGCTTTTTTATGCCTTCATTTGTGCAGATGGAGTCAAAATTCAATATCAGTATCTTGTAATGTGTCCCAATGCAGTGCTTTTGATTACATACGAGACCTTATGGCTTTCTGGGGTCATAATTGAAAGTACTGTTAAAGGAATAGTTCACCCAAAAATGAAAATTTGTTGAAAATGTACTCACCCTCAAGCCATTCAAGATGTAGATGAATTTGTTTCTTCATCGGAACAGATTTAGAGAAAACTATTCCTTTTAATCTTTTAATCGTTTTAGGTCTACAGATTGAGTCCTATAGGAAAATAACTGGAGCTCAATTTCAGGTTCTAAATACTGAATAGGTGCAATAGAGAAACTCTGTGCTGGATGAATGCAAGTATTGAAGTGATGCTTGTTTTTTGTTCACCCTGATTCCAGGAGCAGTGTGAGGTTTCATCAGTACACTGTTTCAAAAAGCATTTCGTATATGATGAAACTTTAGCATTGTGTAATCGGCGATTGGAGCATGTAAAGTACCTCAGCCAGTCACACTTTCCATTATTCCTTTCCTTTTACCAAGCTTAACATTTCAGCGTATACTGAATTGAATCGGACCATACAGTATGCACTGATAAAAACTGGATAAATTGTAAGGTTTACATTATTAAAAATAAGCTTCTTTTGCTGAATTTTGTGTAAAGCTTCTAATTCTGCTCCATAGGCCTAGTTCATGAGACTATCAGGCAACATCTTTTATGCGTGTACTGTACATGATATATAGTTTCAGACCACTTTAATGAGAGGCCTTGGCAAAAGTCCTCGGCGTGTTTACCGCACAGTTGTCTGTGCAATTAAAATAACTTGATCACTGAAACAATGCAGGTTTATCTGCTCCCTGAAGAGCCCCTGGAATCTGGGACCTGTGCTCTGTTCCTGCACGGAGAACCTCAGCTTGTCAAAAGCAAAATCTCAGATAGCACAAGGGCTTCTTTCTTTTCTGATTGTAATTAGTCCCTAGACCCACCCACTCACCAAACCAACCAACCAACCAACCATCTTCCCTTTTTGAAGCTCATTCTGCATGATGAGTTATTGCTTAACTCCGGAATTCTTCACTTTATAATATAATAATAGATTATTAAAGAATATATTAATATATATTTGTGCCTCTTGTGACTTTTCCCTAAGTATGTAAAAATTATAAAAAATTCTCCTAGAATTTTTCTTTTTTTGGGCTTGTCTCAACTTCCCCTCTAGCAAATACATAAAAAGTGTTCAAATCAGGATAAAAATCAGTCTTTTTTTGTATTAATATTTAAATTGGTGTTTATGTAGACTTTGGTGTGGACTTCGCTAATATGCATCTGTATTCCAATGATACAGTTATTTATTCTGCAGCATCTTCTATAAATAGCTGCTGCTATATCTGTGAATATTGCTATATTCACAGATATAGCAATTTCAACTTTAGATGGCACTCAAATCGAAAGAGTCAGCTATTATAAATATTTAGGCATATGGTTGGACAAAAAAACTAGCTTTTAACGTCCACATTGACAACTTATGTCAACGTTTAAGAATCTGTAGAATGGCACATGTATATGTTTTTGCTAAGGCACTTCTTGGTAAATTACCTTCTTATATTTCAAAATGTTTAACTTTATATACAAACAATTATGGTATTAGATCTCAGCTGCATCTTCGTGCAGTAAAAGTCCCAAAGGTATCCTCAGAATTTGGTAAACTGAGAAAAATTTTTTTTGACAATTATTTTTTAATTTATACATTAATTTCACATTTTTTTTATATAATTTGAGTTGGTTTATGAGGTGTCATTGCTTAACAGGCCATTATTCAAGAATTTTAAATTTTGAAAAAAAACAAAAACAAACAAATAATTAAATACTCAAAAGAAGACATCTGCCAGAATTGTTCTTTTTTGAGTTTGTCTCAACTTCAAAATCAGGAAAATTATACTTTGCACTTTTCCCTAAGAAGTCTTTTTGTCATTTAAATATTTTTGTAATTATATTTTTTAAAATGTTAATTTAATTTAAACATGTATTTAATTGAAGTTTTTCATAATGATTTTAGCTGGTTTACTATGTGTCATTACTAAACAGGTCAGTATTCAAGAATTTTACATTTAGAAAAAAAATTAGAATAAACATTTTAGAATAAAAAAACAATAATTACTAAATAAACTTGGGCCACACCCATCACATCAGAATGTCAGAGATTATTATCATTGCAATTAAACTTAAACCAAGAATCATGTTACTTATAAAGTTTCCAGCCATTGACTATTAACAAGTTATATTTATTCATCAGTGTTCATTTTGGACCATTAACATAGCTGAAAAACAAACATTTTAATTTAAAAAATTCCTTTTCAGGTATAGTTCATGAATGCAAATAACACATTTGCTCAGGTTCCCAGAAATACATACTCTAAAATAACCTGAAAATATTCAGAGGATATATGCAGGCCAGCTCGTGAGTTTAAGCATTTAATTAATGCTATGTGTTGTTTTTTTCAAACAGTACTTATAAATGCCAGCTCAACTCAAAGCATATTACTTTAAGTTCCAAATCGACAATCGTGATTAATGAAGCTGCTTTTTTATGCCTTCATTTGTGCAGATGGAGTCAAAATTCAATATCAGTATCTTGTAATGTGTCCCAATGCAGTGCTTTTGATTACATACGAGACCTTATGGCTTTCTGGGGTCATAATTGAAAGTACTGTTAAAGGAATAGTTCACCCAAAAATGAAAATTTGTTGAAAATGTACTCACCCTCAAGCCATTCAAGATGTAGATGAATTTGTTTCTTCATCGGAACAGATTTAGAGAAAACTATTCCTTTTAATCTTTTAATCGTTTTAGGTCTACAGATTGAGTCCTATAGGAAAATAACTGGAGCTCAATTTCAGGTTCTAAATACTGAATAGGTGCAATAGAGAAACTCTGTGCTGGATGAATGCAAGTATTGAAGTGATGCTTGTTTTTTGTTCACCCTGATTCCAGGAGCAGTGTGAGGTTTCATCAGTACACTGTTTCAAAAAGCATTTCGTATATGATGAAACTTTAGCATTGTGTAATCGGCGATTGGAGCATGTAAAGTACCTCAGCCAGTCACACTTTCCATTATTCCTTTCCTTTTACCAAGCTTAACATTTCAGCGTATACTGAATTGAATCGGACCATACAGTATGCACTGATAAAAACTGGATAAATTGTAAGGTTTACATTATTAAAAATAAGCTTCTTTTGCTGAATTTTGTGTAAAGCTTCTAATTCTGCTCCATAGGCCTAGTTCATGAGACTATCAGGCAACATCTTTTATGCGTGTACTGTACATGATATATAGCGATGTCTTATGAATGAAAGTAAATGAACGCAGTAAATGAGGGGTTTTGAGTTTTGTGTTATAATGCAGATCCATTATCTCTGTACACAAGAACTGTCTCAAAAGATGCTTGCTGCACTCACACAAAGCTCTTTTTTTTTAAAACCAGTGACCCGATAAGCCATAATTTTTTATTGTTCATTTAAATCGAAGCTATTTTGAGCATTGCTGAAATCCCTCCGCCGATCTTCTTATTTTTTGTATTAAAGTTGTGGATATTTCATTGAATTTGTGTATTTATGAGCGCACTTTTACAGTGCTAGACTGAAATCACATTCGTATTGGATGTTTTTTTTCTCACTGGATGCAGCAGGTGGCTTTTTTGTTTGTCCGATGTTTATGAGAACAAAATGAGCAGCAAACATTTGAATAAGTAAAGAAAATAGTTGCATATTTTTATGAAAAGGATACTTGACGAATTTGGGTCAGTAAAACAGTGTGTGCTGATAATAACACAGTAAATAATGTCTCTGCTATGCTGTGATGTTTCATGTGAACACAATACCTAAATCATTAGTGTTGAAGAAGCACATGCATACATTAAAACTATTTTTGAAATCCATTTAAAAGTGTCCTTTATAAACCGATCTAGAATACACAACTACTGACTTTTTTTGTTCTTAAGTTTAAAGCACAAAAGAATCTGAAATGCTGATATTTTCCTATTTTCTTTTCAAATGCACTGCTTCTTTTGTGAGTGAGGATTTGATGTTTCAATGTTCTGTGTAGCTCATCTGTATGTAAAACACACATGAAGTTGTATTCTAGGACATACAATTCAGCGCAATGTAAATAACTACTATTACTGTAGAATACCTGTAACTAGCATGCATTTATATATTTTTAATAAGCTGTATGTAGCTGAGAATGGACCTGTATTTTAGCTAATACAAATTCTAAATAAATTGCAAATAACCCTCTTGTAGATTTGAAATAAAACCGAATCCTTCTCTTTGTATAATGTCTCATCTCCTTTTTGAATTGTATGAAATGAACAGCAGAAAAAAGGCAGAGTCTGCCATCTACTGGAGATTTGCTGGAGTTGCAGTAATGTTAACGTTGAATGACTGAAATGTGGTCGTTTCCAGCAAATGGTCGGAGAAATGAGGTGTTTAGCCTTCAGAATATGTTATTTGCCAACCTCAGAAGGTCAAACTCCTTATTACATGAGCCGTTTATTCTTTATTAATTCTATAATATAATATAAAGGTTGCCAATTTTGCAACCATGTTATTTACGTAAAATGTGTAATCCTACGTGCTCACAATTTGTGAATATATTATAAAAATATCAATGTAGGAAGTAAAAAAGAGAATAAATTATATATTATAAAGTGGTATAAAATAAATAATACGATTTATTGATTTATTAAATTATTAACTATTATTAAAATGACATTTTAATTTAAACGCTATTGGAAACACATTATAAATCATTATGATTTCACTTGAAATTTATATAAGCGATGTTACATTTACAACAATATGTTATAGCTATGTGTTACGTTTTATATGTTGTGGCTTTGATTGACGGGTTCCTCCACAAATCACGTTGCGCAAACTTTATCCTTTTACGGTCACTTTACGAACCCAAAGTAAACTTCCAATCACAAGACACAGAAGCCTTTTCTGTTAGTGTAGTCAAACCAACCTTGTAAAGCTGACCGCACAGATCGACTCCTCTCACGACCAGTAAAGTCACTGCAAACGGGTACCGCCTTAACGCGAACCAATAGAGGCGTACAGTTTAGAGACGTGAAAAATAATTACTCTTTAACCAATTATCACACGCGTACGCAGTTGCGTATGGAACATTAGCCAATTAAAATACGCTTCTGTACAAGTTTAGGGCGGGACAAACGCGTCAATGGGCCAATCCGCTTTTTGAAAATCTTATCAGGGCGTGGCTTTGCCTCTGAAGGGTTAGGTTTTATCAGCAGACCGTGTAGAAGAGGATTGAATTCCAGGTTGACAGGAGGATCATTGCAGTCAATTGGAAGGTAGTTTTGGTGTTCAGTCTGATTAAGTGATGTTTGCAAATGTGCACGAGGTGTTTACGATAGTTAAGCAAAATATAATAAGCCACATGCCTGCAAATGCTTCGTAAATGTACGCTGTAAACGGTGGCAAATTCAGCAAATTGCGAAATACAGGCATGCTGGTTATTAACACATTGAATGTGTCTCAAAATCTTGTGAGCAGCCTACTTAGGCACCATATCTGGGCGTCGTAGGCGTGCTTAAAGCGTTCAGTACGCTCCCCAACATATTGTTGAACGTTTTAACTACTGTCTGAACGTTTCAAACGTGCCTATGATGCCTTAAAATGATGTCAGTGTAGGCAACTAACCAGGGTTTGAGACACTTGGGCCATGGACAGACAGATAGTTAGATGAATGGATGAATGGATTATATGTTTCTTGAGGTTTTCATTCATGCATTTGTATAATTCATGATCACTGGACCACCCAGTGTTTGAAATGAAGACTGACATGCAGTGCAATAGTGTGCAATGTGAAGCAGGTGATCATCTACTGGTGGGTTTGAATGGATGGATTGGGCCAGGCTGAGTTATTTTAAGGCATCAATCTGCTAAGATCATTACCTAATATACTGAACTTGTATTTTGAATTTTGATATGTTGAGTTTGTTGTTTGTTGCATGTATTTGCTGTCTAATGCTGTCAGCCAGAATAGTTACAGTGCTGCTGCTGGTTCCCTTTGTGGTTTCAATCTTAAGTAGCTGACTTTTAAGTGTTTAAATCCAATTTGCAGTTCAGTAATACAATTGGGCTTGTCATTATTTAGTAAACAGTTGGCTTTGGGTATTTGATGGACATATCCACGGTTGAAACGTTGGCGGCTTATGTATTCATCTCTGAGAAACTCAATTTTAAATTAATAAAACGGTCCATATCATGTTTATTCTATATATCACAATAACAAAAAAAGTAAAGCAATGAAGCTTATTATAAGAATTCTTATTATAGAATTATGTACAATTTATATAGAAATAGAATTATAAAGAATTGCTATAAAAATGTTCTTTGAGTGGCCTTTTTGTGCATTGCCCAAATTTGTACAGGTAAAGCAGCCAGACCGTTTTTGAAATATGGGAACAGCTGCCATAGGAGTCATTTATTCCGTTTAACTACATGGACGTTTTATGTAAATGACACAAGTTTGTTGTATTTGATGAGTTTCTTGTAAACCACATGTACAGTGTTTACAATGAAGTACCTGATTTAGTGCCCTTTGGCTCACTGTAGCCATCCGTATAATCCCTCACAGAGACCTTTAACCTTTCTTGGCAGTAATTCTAGGCTCAGAGATTATTTGGATGTGAAACATTCACATGTATCTACCAATTAGTTATGAATATACTGTACCTAGTCCATTGGACCTAAATATTTATAAGAGGTGTAATAGAATCAGACTATTGGCGCATTTATTGTACAGGCTTCTAGGCTGCATGAAGGAGATACGAAACCTGGTCATATATTAGCTTTATTTTTACTTTAATATTTACTGTAATCAAAAGTAATCATATTTATTTATTTTTTAATTTATTCTGTTGCATTATTACAGCCATCCTCTCTCCCAGACCAGAAAGATGGGTAAAAAGAGCCGAGTGAAGACCCAGAAATCGGGGACCGGGGCCACAGCTGCGGTTTCTCCGAAAGAGATGATGAATTTAATCTCTGAACTGCTACAGAGTGAGTATAAAGTACTCTTTATGGCTGCATTCCTATTCTTGATATACTGTTGCAATGAATTACTCTCATGAGGAGCAACACTGCATGTGTGCATCACTGGTACACAAAAGACTTTTGTGATTATGCCATAATCGCATTACATGATTGTTATAATATTTGTTATTGCAAAAAAGATGCAGCTGGATACTGAAAAGTGAGCCTCTATAGTTAGAATGGTTTCTTTATGTTAAAGTAAATCTATTTAGTATTTAATCATCTGAAGCTTTTATCCAAATGGTGGCATCTGAGGTTAAGTGCTCAAGGCCCAAGGGTATGGTGGTATTTCATGGAATCATTTGGTTATCAGTCCAAATTTTTAACTACAATGTCAAACAGGTCTTCAGAATTCCTCATTTTGAGGAGGACATGAATTTGTTTAGATTAAAGACAGTTTGCAGGCTGTACTTTTACCAAGCCAGTGAATACCACAATTTTCACAAAAACAGCTAGTAGAAGACACAAATCAGCCAGCATTTGGTTACCCCAGGAACTGTACTTAAAGGAATATTTCACCCAGAAATTAAAATTTGCTGAAAATATTCTCAGCCTCAGGCCATCCAAGATTTAGATGAGTTGTTTTTTGCATCGGCGCAAATGTGGAGAAATTTAGCATTTCATCACTTGCTCACCAAAGGATCCTCTGCAGTGAATGGGTGCCGTCAGAATCAAAGTCAAAACAGCTGATAAAAACATTACAATAATCCACACGACTCCAGTCCATTAATTATCTTCAAAGTGAAAAGCTGTGTGTTTCTAAGAAATAAATCCATCAAGATGTTTTTAACTTCAAATCGTTGCTTCTGGCTAAAATACGAGTCCTCTATCCATAATATTGCTTTCTCCAGTGAAACACACAGCTTTTTGTTTCACAAGACATTAATTGATAGGTTGGAGTCATGTGGATTAATTGTGGGTTGTTGTTTTTTTTTTAGCTGTTTGGACTAGGGCTGTCGCGATAACCGCAATATCGCAATACCGCGCTATTGACGAGCAAACCGCAGAGGAATGCAAGAACCAACCGCGATTTTTGCGTGTTTTATTTTTTCGTGAGGTTATGCCCTTCTCGTTTTACAATTCATGCATGTGGACTGAATATTAAACAAGTTAGTAATGATAACATAATGTGTACCATGCTGATTTGTACAGAGGCTCCGTAGATTTGCACTTAACAAGCCTAAACAGACAGTGAATGAGAGAGAGATCGACTGAGCGCGTGCGATTACTTGCGTCTGTCCTCCAGGCCGAGTCATATATATTTGTGAAAATATGTTGTCATGTCCAAGGAAAGCGAAATCTCTGTCTTAGCATCGACGCATAGCTGGTCAGCTGAGCCTTCTAAAGTGGCGCTCAAAGTTAAAATGATTTCAAGAGAGTGTTTCATTATGTCTCTTTGAATGAATGAATCAGCGTTTTTGAACGTGTAGTTGAATGACCGTCACGTTCCACCACCTTGTGGCGCAACACTGTAACTGCACTGACTGAAAGCCCGTCTAGAACGCGCGTCAAAATTACCGCAAGGGAAATTCCCTCACCGTGACAGCCCTAGTTTGGACTCTGTTTAGTTCAGTTCAGTTTTATTTATAAAGCACTTAAAATCAACCTTAGTTGGCCAAAGTGCTGTACAAAAACGTAAGAAAAATATATAAATAAAAGCAAGAAAGTTGCAGGCGAGATCGTGGTACCAACAAAAAATTACCATTTTGGGATCTAAGTGACCTAGAAGGATTCATGGGTAAGCAGGTGATGTAATGCTAAATTTCTCCAAAAATCTGTTCTGATATAGAAATAAACTCATGTACATCTTGGATGGCCTGAGGTTGAGTAGCTTCTCAGCGAATATACATTTTTTTGATTTTTTTTTGGTGAACCATTTCTTTAATGTGGAGCACAGGGTGTCCGCGGGTTCTTAAAATGTCTTAAATAACGTTTTCCTAATATAAGGCCTTAAAAAGTCTTAAAATGTCTCAAATTCGGATTCGATGGGTCTTAAATATGTTTGGTCACATTACCGCTAAAATATCTTAAGTCTGACGGACCTAATGACTTGAGCCCTATTCGCACGGGATTAGTATTATCTGGGGACCTTGTGTGATTTTGAAATTAACCCCCCACCTCTGAATTTCGTGTGGTGCATTCGCACGGGATAAGCGAAGCCTGTGATTTTACTAGAATTTACCGATTTATCTACCGGATACCCGGATGTCAAGGCTTTGAGAGTCCCGTTCTATGGTCCAGATGGATTAAAAAAAAAGAAAAGAAATTAATATAGTTTCGTGCCCTGTGACATTTACATTTCACCAGGTTAAAATAGTATCTCAAGCTTTATGCTTGATTTATTTGTAACACATTAACCTCAAAACCTTTTCAGCCTTTTCTATCTACAAATTGTATGGTGTAGCGATATAACAGCACCCAAAATACTATCAAACACTCCAACGCAGCTCCATTCTTCGCGAAAGATGGATAAAAA
>NW_015558630.1:1447908-1448279 GCF_001515605.1 Sinocyclocheilus anshuiensis
TCTTAAAATGTCTTAAATAACGTTTTCCTAATATAAGGCCTTAAAAAGTCTTAAAATGTCTCAAATTCGGATTCGATGGGTCTTAAATATGTTTGGTCACATTACCGCTAAAATATCTTAAGTCTGACGGACCTAATTATAGATAAAAAAGCGCACAGGAAACAAAAACCTCGAAAAATGATATGCGACCCGCCAAATGCAGGCCGATTCGCACGGGACTAATATTATCACAGGACCTCGGTGTTCGGCGAAACATGGTAGGTCTTTTGTGGGGGAATTTTTACTTTACAAATGACAGACATGGCCGATTCGCACGGGATTAAGATCACAGACAACCTCCGCAATTATTACAAATGACTGGAGGTCACCAG
>NW_015558630.1:1448448-1452103 GCF_001515605.1 Sinocyclocheilus anshuiensis
TTGGACAGACCGAAGATTTTTTCTTCCCCGCGGTAAGTTACTGCGTCATCAGAGAGAATTGCAGTAAGTTAGCAGAATACAGAATACAAGGTCGCGCTGAGGCACACTCTGTCTCTTTGTGAGAGTCTTCATAACAAATGAGCGTAACAGCACACATAAACTCAAAGAAACAGACTGTGGTAAAAATTCACAATGTTTAGTTTATTCATAACATGATATAGTTAAGTAACACCATGACAAGTGAGCTATTTTGCTCCATATTCTCACGACGAAAAAAAACATTCAAAACATCTACAGAGTGCACGCATTACGTGAAGTCTTGTGCATGTGCGCATTTACAGTGCGCTCTTTCACTGCATGATTCAGTCTATTAAAATACATTCAGAATGATCACAAATTCAAGACATGGGGCAGACAATGTGTATATTTATACCACTTCATATAATTAATCAATTTCACACGGAAGAGTGCCTTTTTTTCCTCCAAAAATTACCATATACAAATGTAATATTGATTTTTTTTTTACAACAGTTCAATAAACCTAGATGTTTAACTGATTAAATGTAAGAATTTTACTCAAAAGATAATGCATACTTTAAAAAATGGCTTTATAAAGGTAAAATGCCCATAAAAGGTAAAAATCAATTTAAACTTATTGGAAAAGAAAAAGATAATGCACACTTATAGAAAAATGGCTTTATATAGGTAAAATGCCCATAAAAGGTAAAAATCTATTTAAACTTATTGGAAAAGATTAATTTCTATCTGACCACCACACAGAATATGAAGAATATGAAAAACTTTAGGAGTCAGTTGTCCACGAAAGTCCTTAAGATACCAGCATAACACACTCAATCAGTTGAATGAATGACTCAATGACTCACTCATTAAGTGACTCACTCATTAAGTGACTTACTGGTAGATTAGTTGTGTAGTATGTTGAAAAGTATGCATTTTCCCCCTCAACATTTCTTATTTGTATACTCATAAATGCATTTAAAACATTAATTTAATAACATTATTTATTAACTTGTTCATGTCTGTAGAAACCCTGGAAGCACTAAGCTATTTACCCCACAGTCACTCGTTGGGTTTTGTTGATCAAAGCGTAAGTGATTGTTAAATATAAACTTATTGGAATGTTTTTCTTTTCTTTCCCCCATTCAGAGTGTAGCAGCGCTGCTCCCTCTCCTGGGAAAGAGAGGAATATGTTCAGATCCGAGCTCTGGTGGAGAAGATCCGTAAGAAACAGAAAGGTACACAGTTGGTTCAAAATTAATATGATTTAGCAGTTCTGTAGCTTTTACATAGCATGGGTTGCCTTGTGATTTGCCATTGGCCATTTTTAAGGTTTAAGGAGTTAAACTGTCCTAGTTGCAAGAAAAAAGAGGTTGGAAAAAAACAGATGGTGTGGAATTTAAAATTTAAAGTCACCCAGATATGAAATTAATTCTGTCATTTACTTGCTTATTACTTTCTTTTTTTCTGGGTAAATGAGAAATTTTACAGAATGTCTTTGAAGATCCTTTCCCACACAAATCAAACGAATAGAGGTGGATCCTGTAAAGCTTTAAAACTGACCATAAAAATAGAATAAATGTTGTCCATATGGCTCTTGCTCTATTTTTCGACTTTAAGTCAAATGGTAGCTTGGCTGTTCTTTTTTGACCTGTTCCTTACTTTTTGCTATAAAAATGTCTTGGAACGACAAGAGGGTGAGTAAAAAATGGCTTTTTGGGTTCCTTTAAGAGAAACATAAGAGAGTATGAAAAATCGTATTATCATAAAAGATTGCATGTTACACATTTGTTTATCTGATAGAATGACTTCTATAACAATATGCACATATTATGCAGTAAGTTGATGTACTGTGGCAAACACAGAAATATCTTCGGTTACAGTGATGTGATGACTTGAGTAAGATCCTATCACATTACTTAATAAAATACTCAGTGGGAGTCTCAGAGATGTGCATTAGAACACATAAATATCCATTAGAATAAATGTTAGACAGCACATTATGCTGCAGGATACACAAGAGTTATAGATTGCACCGTTTAGGTCCACTTGTGTGGTGTTACAGCAACATAATACAGTAGAGTGCCGTAGAATAATGGAAACTTCTCATGCTGATGTTCAATATACATACAATAGCTAAATCAGCTTGTGATAGGATTTTATTATTTCCTCAGGGATGTCAGTATCATTTGAGGGAACCAGGGAGGAATTTTTCTCCGAGCTGATGGCCTGGGCCGCAGAATGTGGGGCTTCTTGTGACAGTTTTGAGATCTCCAACTTTGCAGATGAAGGACATGGCCTGAAAGCCACCAGAGATATCAAGGTTGGTTTCTTTCTCACCTAGTTCAAGGACTGTTTGATGGTAAGATGGATAAGAATCTATTTGAGTTTTTATGTTGGATACATTTATATATTTTTTATATTCGTTTATTGTTTTTACAAGTTCAGGTCTTGCAGCACCTTTGTCTCTAAATGGGGCTGTTCCTAGCCAAAATAAGCTGCAATATGAACCAGACCTCATGCTGGTAGTCTTTTCTGACGTCACACACTTGTGTATTATCGGGATTCAGTTTATTGCAATATTGTATGTGTGCGATGTGCTGGCTTGTTCTGCCACCTACAGAGCATCATATCTTGAGTGTTGAAGGCTGAAACGAATAACTCATCTTATATATTGGTTATAGATACAGTAGATGATAATTATTTGTGTGGTCCTTCCACTTGATGGTCAGTGACCAAGTGGTAATTACAGGTGTGTATGTACTGATCAGAGCTGTTTTTCACCATCATCCTTGTTAATGCTTTAGGAGGGAATATATAGAGGTTATTGATCACTGCAGGTAATATTTTAACTCCAGGCTTGATTGAGTCAATGATCATTTTAAATGGCTACTACAGTTAGCCTTATTGACGTTTTCAGTTGCTTTTGCTAATTGCTAATTATAAAGTGCAGTTTTTTATTATTTAAAATAAAGGAATTTGAATGTGTCAGGAAAGGACTAGCCCTGTAATTAATCTAAATTTGTATGCAACAGTACATCAGTTGGTGATTTTGCATGTGTGCTTTTGACAGTGACCATTTAAATTGTTCTGTGGGCTTTCTGTCCATTTCAGGCAGAGGAGCTGTTCCTGTGGATCCCTAGAAAAATGCTGATGACTGTGGAATCTGCCAAGAACTCTGTCCTTGGTGAGTTTGCATAGTTGTAGCAATGTCAATCTTTGACCTCTAACTCTATGACAATGACATGTCCCGTTGAAATGTGCAAATGTTTCTCTCCCCACACAGAAAATGGAGACCACAATTATATAAATGTTACTTTGTTGTTCCAGGTTAAATACAATTTTTAGCTATGTAGACAGCATCTGTGACATGGTGTTGATTACCACAGAAAATTAATTTGACTTGCTACAGCTAAACTTATAGCACAATTTTTGGTTGCATTTTTTTTCTATGACTAAAATGAAATAATTTTATATTAGTAGCTTGCTATTTTCTATTTTTAATTGTCTTTCTACCATGTAGATGTTGATAGAATGTTGTTTTCTTAATATTTGTTTGAGTTAGAACCAGTGTTATTTTATTATATTTTATATATATATATATATATGTAGCATAAGAAACTCCTGTAAAAAACAT
>NW_015558630.1:1453455-1456064 GCF_001515605.1 Sinocyclocheilus anshuiensis
CGAGCTCTGGTGGAGAAGATCCGTAAGAAACAGAAAGGTACACAGTTGGTTCAAAATTAATATGATTTAGCAGTTCTGTAGCTTTTACATAGCATGGGTTGCCTTGTGATTTGCCATTGGCCATTTTTAAGGAGTAAAGTATTAAACTGTCCTAGTTGCAAGAAAAAAGAGGTTGGAAAAAAACAGATGGTGTGGAATTTAAAGGAATAGTTCACCCAGATATGAAATTAATTCTGTCATTTACTTGCTTATTACTTTCTTTTTTTCTGGGTAAATGAGAAATTTTACAGAATGTCTTTGAAGATCCTTTCCCACACAAATCAAACGAATAGAGGTGGATCCTGTAAAGCTTTAAAACTGACCATAAAAATAGAATAAATGTTGTCCATATGGCTCTTGCTCTATTTTTCGACTTTAAGTCAAATGGTAGCTTGGCTGTTCTTTTTTGACCTGTTCCTTACTTTTTGCTATAAAAATGTCTTGGAACGACAAGAGGGTGAGTAAAAAATGGCTTTTTGGGTTCCTTTAAGAGAAACATAAGAGAGTATGAAAAATCGTATTATCATAAAAGATTGCATGTTACACATTTGTTTATCTGATAGAATGACTTCTATAACAATATGCACATATTATGCAGTAAGTTGATGTACTGTGGCAAACACAGAAATATCTTCGGTTACAGTGATGTGATGACTTGAGTAAGATCCTATCACATTACTTAATAAAATACTCAGTGGGAGTCTCAGAGATGTGCATTAGAACACATAAATATCCATTAGAATAAATGTTAGACAGCACATTATGCTGCAGGATACACAAGAGTTATAGATTGCACCGTTTAGGTCCACTTGTGTGGTGTTACAGCAACATAATACAGTAGAGTGCCGTAGAATAATGGAAACTTCTCATGCTGATGTTCAATATACATACAATAGCTAAATCAGCTTGTGATAGGATTTTATTATTTCCTCAGGGATGTCAGTATCATTTGAGGGAACCAGGGAGGAATTTTTCTCCGAGCTGATGGCCTGGGCCGCAGAATGTGGGGCTTCTTGTGACAGTTTTGAGATCTCCAACTTTGCAGATGAAGGACATGGCCTGAAAGCCACCAGAGATATCAAGGTTGGTTTCTTTCTCACCTAGTTCAAGGACTGTTTGATGGTAAGATGGATAAGAATCTATTTGAGTTTTTATGTTGGATACATTTATATATTTTTTATATTCGTTTATTGTTTTTACAAGTTCAGGTCTTGCAGCACCTTTGTCTCTAAATGGGGCTGTTCCTAGCCAAAATAAGCTGCAATATGAACCAGACCTCATGCTGGTAGTCTTTTCTGACGTCACACACTTGTGTATTATCGGGATTCAGTTTATTGCAATATTGTATGTGTGCGATGTGCTGGCTTGTTCTGCCACCTACAGAGCATCATATCTTGAGTGTTGAAGGCTGAAACGAATAACTCATCTTATATATTGGTTATAGATACAGTAGATGATAATTATTTGTGTGGTCCTTCCACTTGATGGTCAGTGACCAAGTGGTAATTACAGGTGTGTATGTACTGATCAGAGCTGTTTTTCACCATCATCCTTGTTAATGCTTTAGGAGGGAATATATAGAGGTTATTGATCACTGCAGGTAATATTTTAACTCCAGGCTTGATTGAGTCAATGATCATTTTAAATGGCTACTACAGTTAGCCTTATTGACGTTTTCAGTTGCTTTTGCTAATTGCTAATTATAAAGTGCAGTTTTTTATTATTTAAAATAAAGGAATTTGAATGTGTCAGGAAAGGACTAGCCCTGTAATTAATCTAAATTTGTATGCAACAGTACATCAGTTGGTGATTTTGCATGTGTGCTTTTGACAGTGACCATTTAAATTGTTCTGTGGGCTTTCTGTCCATTTCAGGCAGAGGAGCTGTTCCTGTGGATCCCTAGAAAAATGCTGATGACTGTGGAATCTGCCAAGAACTCTGTCCTTGGTGAGTTTGCATAGTTGTAGCAATGTCAATCTTTGACCTCTAACTCTATGACAATGACATGTCCCGTTGAAATGTGCAAATGTTTCTCTCCCCACACAGAAAATGGAGACCACAATTATATAAATGTTACTTTGTTGTTCCAGGTTAAATACAATTTTTAGCTATGTAGACAGCATCTGTGACATGGTGTTGATTACCACAGAAAATTAATTTGACTTGCTACAGCTAAACTTATAGCACAATTTTTGGTTGCATTTTTTTTCTATGACTAAAATGAAATAATTTTATATTAGTAGCTTGCTATTTTCTATTTTTAATTGTCTTTCTACCATGTAGATGTTGATAGAATGTTGTTTTCTTAATATTTGTTTGAGTTAGAACCAGTGTTATTTTATTATATTTTATATATATATATATATATGTAGCATAAGAAACTCCTGTAAAAAACATTAAATCTTTTCTAACAATACACACTACAGTTCAAAAGTTTGGGGTCGGTCAATTTTTATTCTTTCTTTTTTTGAAAGAAATTAGCTTTTATTCAGCAAGGATGTTAAATTGTTAAGAAGTGATAGCAAAGATTTATATTGTTAGAAAAGATTTATATTTTGAATAAATGCTGT
>NW_015558630.1:1456155-1465220 GCF_001515605.1 Sinocyclocheilus anshuiensis
TATATATATATATATATATATATATATATATATATAATTTTAATGTAGTTTAAGTTTAGTCATTTTATGTGATTCTAGTACTTCAGCCTATTTCAGTGAGTTGCCAAGGCAACATTTCTAAATGTTTGTTTTATCTAATTGTTTTCTTTGATTTCAGCTTTATTTCAATTGCCGAAAAATAATTTTAATAGTTTTAGTTAACAATAACAACACTAGTAAAAAAAGAACACAAATTACGATGACCTGATATGAACTCCTTTATGCAGGGGTTCCTTTTTGCCTTTATGACTTGTGTTGCAGTCTTGGGCTTTCAAACATACCAAGCTTGCTGCTCAATTAAACACACATCCACATCAAAACCTAGTGTGAAAGTGAAATGTAGTGAACTTTAGTTGTGTTTTAATGTCTAGAAATCATTTGCAGACAGAACCCTAAATTCACCTTTTTTTCACAGGGCAACTGTACAGTCAGGACCGGATCCTTCAGGCCATGGGCAATGTGACTCTGGCTCTACACTTGCTGTGTGAACGGGCCAATCCCAGCTCACCTTGGCTGCCCTACATCAAGACCCTGCCTGCTGACTACGACACACCCCTGTACTTTGAAGAGTATGAAGTGCGCCACCTGCTGGCCACACAAGCCATACAGGACGTACTCAGTCAATACAAAAACACAGCGCGGCAGTATGCCTACTTCTACAAAGTCATCCACGTAAGTCACACAGCTGCTCTCTTAATTGTCTGTTTATTTGTGTGTAAATGTTTTAAAGCTAAAATCAGTTACTATTGCATTCTGCATACTGTTTTACATATTTTTACCTTTTTCCAGACAATATAACTTCAGGGCTTAATATAGGCACCTAGTCTCACTTTTCAGCTACGGATGTCCCTGAATACACCACAAAAGTACAAACTTTCTTCAGTTAATTCATAGAGTTGTGCTCATACATATGGCAGTTTTGATGAATGCGGTGAGTGATAGCCCTATCTGTGTCTTATACATGGACTGCCAGCCGTTTGAGTGCAGGGCTCTTTAAGCAATCAGCACCACAAGTTATTCAGACTCTCTAGCCACATGAATAGCTGTCCTTTGCACTGCTGTCTGCTGAGGTGAGGAAATCCAGTTTTAAAAGGATCCCTGCCGTTGAAGGCACATTGGAGATGGGTAAAAGGAGCTTTATAATGCCCTCTTGCACCCAATTTCAGGGCCCCTGATAAGCTGCCATTGACATGGCTCAAAGATGGTGTCGCAGTGGCAAACTTTGGCCAGCAGGGGGAGATGTTTATCCTTTAATGTAGTGTTGAAAGCAAAATATGAATGAGCATGAATTAGTTTGCTTTTAAATAACAACGTTCACGTCCAAAAGTTTTAGATTTTGGTGTTAGAAAAGACTATGAAATGCCAAATGGTGTGATACTTTTTGCTCTGTTTCAATAAGGAATAAAATTAATTTACTTAGACTAAGAACAGAATATCTTATTGTCACTGCAAAAGTAAAGACATCTGCTTGTTTCCACCATTCAAACTAAATAATAATCAGAAATGACTGCTTTTACCTAAGTCGAGTGAAGCATCTGTGCTTAATATTCAGTGGTAGCCTAACCTCTTAAGTTTTAGAACATGTTATTTCCACTTTGGTTACAAAGAGTGCATTATATTACCATAAAATGTAATTTCAGTGTTGTGATGAAAATCTTGAATATGCAGATTTATGATTATTAAATGACACATTGAGATGGCAGTTCATTTCAGTGTGACTGAAGCTGTCCAATAAATTTTATCCCGTTTCTTGGACCTCCTCTTGGCTATTAAGGAAGCAATAATATGCTCTTCCAGTTCTCCCCAATTTTTATTCAAAATCTCTGCCGGTACATTTAGTTTCTTTCATTAGATGACTGTCAATTAGGGAAAAGAAACTAATATTTCCCATTACTGTCAAGATAAGGCATCAAATATTCATGCAAATAGTTAATGTATTTGTCATTTTGTCTGCAAATCTGCTGACGTTTTCTTTATTAAATGTTTTCTAGTTTATAAAAGGGGGTTGGAGTGTAATTAGGAGCGGTATTATTGTTTCTCGTACTCTGTTAATAACTTTAATCAAGTGTATTTATACCGTTTTCTATACAGCGACAGAGACAAATAACAGGAAACACAATAAACTGGAATATATGCATCTGCTACTTTAAGCCCTTGGCATCAGTCATCAAAAATTTTATCAATTTGCATATGCAGTGAACGTTTCATTGTCCATTAGGTGGCAGAAGTGAGTTAAGCTTCAAATGAAACATTACTTCCTCTGAAACTCCGAACTTGGTTAAAGTTTGTATTGCTAAAATAAAGCTGGAGGACCGCATGACCTACTGGCGTAATGATCACACCGTGCAAATCTTTTAATGAACAGAAAGATTCATTCTGTGTGCGTTCAGGCAGGATTTCGGAGTGAAATGAACATATAACTTTTTTTTTTTTGCTCATCTGAAGTTCTGTTTTTTTTTTCTAGAGAGGTTCAGTTGAGGGGTAGGGTTGTCTTGCTGGCCCTTCGGTGAGTGTCCTGTCCGCTACTCTCCTCTAGGCTCTTCAGGTTGGGAGCCAGTGTCACTGTAATGACTACTGTCAATGTCAGCCTCCCTTCTGAGGCGGCCGCAGATGACCGGGCTGGAAAATTAGGTTGTCACATTGGCTTTGAATTGAATTGACCTGATTGTACCTTCCACACATGACTGACAACCCCAGCCCCCCCTTCTTCTCCCACCGCCTGCTTTATCTGGTCCCTGCCTCCCCCCTCCTCTCTGCTTCTCCTCGGGAAGAACTGAGAAAGCAAGGCCCTTCACCTGCTGGAATTGAGGAGCTTTTTATATATATATTTGACTGCGTGAAGAGGGGATAGGCTGTTGTCAACGCCGGGTGCCCTCCGAGGAGTATCCAAGCACATCCCGTGTCCGCGGGGGACCAATGATAGCCGCGCCTTTCTCACTGGGGCTGGATGCTTGTGTGTGTGTGTGTGTGTGGGGGAGGTGAACCTCATAAGGTGACCCCGGTATGCAGCGAATGCAAAATAACCTTGCTGTGCTGCATCTGCCGCTGTTGATGAGAAATGAACAGGGTCCCAGTGGTATACTCTCATCTCACCCCCTCTCTCTGCACCTGGGAAGATATCTGTCTGACCTTCCTGATGCAGCTCAGAAAATGAAAGAGTTTGCAACGTTGAATGACGCCGTAGGCATGCGTTCGTTTCATCATTTTTAGCAATTAAATTAAGTGCACAAATTCTAATGTTGAATAGTCGACATAATGAAAGTAAGGAGTAAAATCAATCCCGTTTGAACCTCAACATGTGCACGGATGACGAGCTCTCTAATGCCGGCCAGTGCGGCGGATGCGGTGCTTGGGGATCTCGGCTCCAGAAAGACCTCCTGGAGGCCACCGGCCAATTAGCCGCGTTTCCCGCCGTCCTCGTTAAGGAGAGCAGGCGCTCGTGGTTGGAGCTTTTGTTTTCTAATTGATTTACAGGGCCGTTCCCCCTCGTCTCTCTCTGAGCCATGGTGCCATTGTGGCACATGATGAATTACCTCTCTCTGGTGATGCTAATGCATCACAAGCCGAACCTGCAGCGGTGCAGCTGCCCTTCATCTCCAAAAACTACACCTCATCAAACGTGCCGTCTAAAACTACCTCTGTTTCGTCTCAAACTACCTCTGTATGTGCGCACATCCTATATTTTTAGGATTAAATATCCTAACCCTCAGCGCTCTGAGGGATCCAGGCAGACTTCTTCATGGCTTTTCTGCAGCCAGGTTCGCCCTTCCCCCTTATCACTCTGTTCAACTAATTATTGCCTTAATTGAATCTATTAAGGTACTTGGGCACTCAAGTATTCAGCTCTCAGAGAGCTGAAAATATCATTAACGATACTTTAACCCTTTTCAGTTGGCCTATAATGGTTACTGATGCTCAAAGATGCTTTTTTTTCATCTTTGTTTAGCTGGCTTCAGCACATCTTCCTGCAGGAAATCTGGAGAACTACTTGAGTCTCTGGAGATTTGCCCTATTACTTCCATCAAAACCTGTATTATGCTTTTTTTACCCCCTCCCATCCTTACATTAACCATTTCCCTTCATCTGCAGTGAGGCTCAAACCCAAGACACTGAATTCTTACTCGTTGGCTTTACCCAGCACTTATCTTTTAATGTTGTCCATCACCCTACGTGAACGCTGCTACCAAGTCGGCCTGTTCCCAGAATTGGGGTTAAACTGAAAGGAAGTGGTCAGGCTTTGCTCTGTTATTATATCATGCTTTGCGAATTCACAGCTGACCTGTAGACCTTCATCCTCCTGAGCGTGTTAGACCTTTGCCTGGTTGCACACAGTGGGGACAGTTGAAATACAAGTTCTTATGCTCTGCTGTAGGGCTAGAGCAATGTCAAAACTGGACTGTACTCTGCTCACACACTGAGTCACTGGCAAAGATATGATGTGGCCACACGGTAGGTATCACTGTCTTCACTAAGTGTGTGTGGGTTCTAGAGCAGCGAGGGGGAATACAGGGCTCAATTAGTGTTAGGGAAATTGATTATTGGGGAGAGACGTGGAAGGTAAAAGTTAGCCACTACTTCTGAGCGCTTGTATGCTTCTATTCCTCAGTTTGCGAGCCTAATGGTGCAACTTGGTTGACAGAAGGAGTTTGCGCCCCTTTCCAGTAAGCACACGTACAACATCTGAGAAGGATCACATTTCCTGGAAATGTTTGCGTTGTATTTGAAAGGATCCTTTAACAAAAAAAAAGGCAATTAACTCACCTTGTTGTCATTCCAACAAACCCATACAAACCTGTATGACTTTCTTCCATGGAACTCAAACGGAGATGTTTTGCTGAGTGTTAATGCTGCTCTTTTCCATACAACAAAAGCTTATAGCATGAATTTATAAGCACCATAAAAGAAGTCTTCTGATGTCGTGCAATAATGACGAACTTTATAATTTTTATCGCTATTCACTTGAATTTTTTATACTATTTAAGTTTAATTAGCCTTGATCGGTTGCAGAAGGAATTTCCAATTATTTTATTTTATTTATTTATTTTTTTGTCTGCTGAACCTTTTCGACCTAAAATTTTAATACTTCATATTTCATTAATTTCACAAAATATTCACATGTTCCCGGTTTGGTTAATGGTCACATGACATGCAGGTAAACTAATAAAATATTTCATTTTGTTTAGAAAGTATTTTGTTTTCATTTTTACAATTTAAAAAAATATATATTTTCATCAAGCCTTGGTCAGATGTTTGTCATTTGTGTCAAAACATCTGAAAAAACTGAATTATATTTTCAAACATTTACAGGATGTTGATTTTACTTTCTGTTTAACTGTTTAGGGCTTAGCAATGTTGATGAGCAGAACTCTTTAAAAAAAACTTCTTAGAGTTGAAAACCCTAATGTCGAAGAGATGTTTTTATTAAAGGGGTCATATGATGCGATTTCAATTTTTCCTTTCTCTTTGGAGTGTTACAAGCTCCTGGTGCATAAAGAAGCCCTTTAAGGAAGTTATTTTGTATTCACATCTGTAAGTGATTTATGTAATTTGAAGTCTGCCAAGTTCATTTTTTCTTTTATGTTGTTTTGGTTCCAGTGTCTGTTGGGCAATTTTATCACTTGTTCTGTGTGATGGACTGATCACCTGAGTCGTGATTATGATATTCGAGCACAAGCTTTTTGATATATTGTGTTATATACATATCAGCACCATTAAGGTTTGCACGGTACCTCATTGTGGAGTACAGTGCTTCATTTCACAGGACAAGTGCCACACACACAGCCGTGAGAGCACCTGTGGGGGAAAAGAATATCCTTCACTCTCAGCTTCATACCTACGTCTATTTTTATGGCTCATTTTGCATGTTCGGGAGGTTGCTACGGGCCGGCTGAATTAGACCCTGGCATTCTTTGCTCCCTACTTTTTTTTTTCTTTCTATGGGATTGTAGCTTTTTTTTTCCCTCTCCATGACACCCGCTGCAAATGAGCCCTTGGAGGGAGCGAGTCTGTGGCTTTAAATGTAGATTTCTGTGGCACCAGTGGCTCTCTGTCGCACAAATTGATGAAGCAGATTTATGACGGCTGCTGGGCACAACAAATTAAGTTGACAGTGATGTATGGGGGGCTAATGCCACCATGATCCTTGCATAGCACCACTGGACGCTCTCTGCCTGGCTACACTCTTGTTAGGATCTGTTAGGCAGCCACATAATGAAATTCCACTGACTGATTTGTGTGTTTTTTTTTTTTTCTTGCTCTCTTTCCTCCTTTCCCCCTCTACCTCCATATCTCCTTCTCTCTTGTCCTTTACTCTCTATTTTCTCCTTTTTCCTTCACTCCACTCTCTGTGTTCTTCATTTTCAATTCCCAGACTCATCCGAACGCCAGCAAACTGCCCTTGAAGGATGCTTTTACCTTTGATGACTACAGGTTGGTTGAAATGTCCTACCATGTTAAAAAAAGTGGAAATTCTCTTCCCTGCTGAGGTTCAAAAAAAGAAAAGAGCAGGAAGATGAGATGTAGGTTGGTTGTAGGGCTACGCGATGGCCTTTAAAAATGAGGTGTTTGTTCTCATTGTTCTTTCATTGGCACCAAATTATCTGTGAAGGAATAATTTATCATTGGTCCCCTTTCATCTTCAGATTGTTGAATATGATGCAAGTCTGAGCTCCCGTTGGGTAATGTGTGAAGAGAATAGAATTGCGTCTTGTCACTGCTAATGTTGTCTTCGGTGGACTTCATGAAGTTTCTTTTAATAAATTTTTACCATGAAGATTCGAGTGAACTGTTTTTGCAGTTAGTGTCCATACATGTTCTGGGTGGACTGGGAAGGGAATTTTGTGTTGGATCTATATTAAACTCTGATTTCAGAAGAGCAAGAGAAATCCTGTTTTCCATTCTATTCCCCTTTAGTGTTAGCAGACAATACTTTGAAATGGTCCAGAAATTACCCATTATTTTGGACGTGTTCTGTGTCTGTAACAAGTATTGAACCAGTTTTGAATCTGTAATGAAGCAATGCCATTTGTTTGTCAGGTGGGCAGTGTCCTCTGTGATGACCCGTCAGAACCAGATTCCTACAACAGACGGAAGTCGGGTCACACTGGCCCTCATCCCTCTCTGGGACATGTGCAACCACACCAATGGCCTGGTGAGTCTTCAGTGCTGCTTTCAAAATGAATACAGAACTCCCCATCAAAAATCATTTATGGGTAGCAAGAAGCTTTTGCAACCAATTCAGTTTAACCATTTTATATAAATTCCTCCATGACATGGATGTTTACAGTGTTTTCACTTGTATTGCAGTCAAGTACAGGAAAAAAACATTTTCTTTTAAGGAATGCGGGAGCGTCTAATGTGATTTTTCGGTAGATTATGGCTTCATCCCAAGGGATCTTTTATATTTATTTGGATAATGTGTCTTTGATTGCGCTCTGTAGCTGTTGCCAGAGAGCAATATATCGCCTCTGTTCATATGATTCTGTAATGCACTTATATCCTAAAACGAAGTTTTGTTTCAAATTATCATGTGCATTGAAAATCATGGTCATTAAAATGTGTAATGAAATGGTTTTCCCGTAATCCCCTGGTTAAGATTTAATAAAAACATTTTGTATGTTTTGTAGCAGTGTTTTTGTGGACAATTTACTCAGATTATTTGATTTAGTTGATTTGTGAAGATTTTAATAGTGAAGGATTGTATTTGTTAAGATGTGTTATTTTAATGGGCTGCCTCTATAACTATTAATAAGTGGCATTTATTTGTTGGATTTGTGGTTCCTAAATGTTTATATTTAACATTTTAAAGCTTTTATACATGTTAAATGCTGACTATTTATGCCTGATATTAACATGAGATCTGATGACAAATGGATAGTGCTAAAGTGTAAATGGGGTCCAAAATGTTTCAATCACTCATATTACGTTCAGGGAACACTTCTCATCTCATTTGTAAGTTTAAACACTATTGGGTTTTGTGACAACACTCAAGAATAATTGCCAACAGAAAAATTAACAAGGCCAACACTGGAACTGATAAAATTGGATTCAATTTTTTTTGTCGTAATTGTTTTTTGATATTGATATTTGATGTTTTCACTGGATAGATTTTTAAAGGCTCTATTAGTTTATTATTTTATTTCAAATAAAATAATGGGGACAATTAATGAAAAAGCCTACAGTAAGCCTTGAACTTTTGTGCTATTGTACTGCTTAATTATTGAAGCTTATTTTAAATTTGTTGGCGTAAAAAAAAAAAAAAAAGTACACTACCACTCAAATGTTTGGGGTAACATTTATTATTATCACCAATGTTGAAAACAGTTGCTTAATGTCTGTAAAATCTGAGAAATGTTTGTTTTCCCTTTTTCCCTGAATCAATAAAATATACCTCAGGAGTATATTAAGTGATTCAAATATTAACAAAACCTTTTCTGTTCTAGATTACGACTGGCTACAATCTAGAGGATGACCGATGCGAATGTGTGGCTCTCAAAGATTACAAAGAGGCTGAACAGGTGAGTCTTACAACACCATCTTAAGATCACAGTTAGTGTGACCATTAGTCTTTACAGCAGGATATCTCAGATAATATCACATCTGCCCATGTGATTGACAAAGTCAGCGGGTGGATTTCGTGCCATGCTCTGTCCACATAATGCACTTGTACGTTTTCAATTTCCATTCGCTCACTTTCACCTCGGCGCTGTTGCTCTATGCTTGTGCTTCCGTGATGCATTTATCAGCCAGCAGCCATTAAGGAGGCCTGGGGGTAATATCAGAGCGGAGGCATTCAGATCCAGCTATGGGGAGAGCGGATACGCGGGGCACACAGTGACAGGCCAGGTATACACCCCCACCCCCCCTCCAGAATGTGAATTATTTGATAAGATTCGCAGAGACAGCCAGTGGAAGAAGAAAGAGAATGCGGGGGCCGGCGTGTGGGACTCGGACAAGCGTTGGGGGGAGTAGGAGGGGCCGTTTCGGGAGCGTCACTCCATACAGAGTCGTTTGATCCCTGATTCCTG
>NW_015558630.1:1465346-1573847 GCF_001515605.1 Sinocyclocheilus anshuiensis
TCCTGCTGCTGATTTCACACTGGGCCGGAACTCAATGTGGAGAGGCTGAGAACAGAATTGAACTGTGCTTTTCTCGCCCACTCTCTTTCTCTCCAGCACTATGTTTTATCTCTCTCTTTCACACTCTCTCTGCACAGCACTATCTGTAAATGTTGCGGATTTACTGTTGAGCGGAAGGCGTGAGCAGTGTTTGAAAGGACAGTAGTATGGGAAGGAAGTTTTCAGGGCTAAATTGCCACTGGTTAATATCACATCCATTCCCATAGACCTGTGCAACCATGAGTCCATGTCTGTTTCTGCCATGAAATGAAAGGCAGTGCTTATACTCATTTATGCGTTACTATAGTAATGTCATAGTTATGCCAAAATTACAAAGGTTTTCCGGTTTCTCTCCCCTCAGATCTACATATTCTATGGTACAAGATCCAATGCAGAGTTTGTGATCCACAATGGTTTCTTCTTTGAGGACAACGCACACGACCGCGTGAAGATTAAGCTGGGTGTGAGCAAGAGTGAACGTTTGTATGCCATGAAGGCCGAGGTTCTGGCTCGTGCTGGGATTCCTGCGTGAGTATCCTGTACAGAAATGATGTCCTTTAGCTCCAATCCACATGATCCATGTAGAGAGATTTGTCTAGCTTTTCTTTTTTTCATTATTACTGTAGTGTTCAATCTAGTTTTAATTCCATTTAAACCCATCAGACCTCATCCTCTTTATTTTTTATTTTTTGCTTTTAAATTCTGAAAATGAGCTACTCTACATAGCACTACTTGAGCTACAATGCCTTCAAGAATTATTTACTTTAGATTAGTCATGAAAAACTGTCTCTGTTGGCCATGCCTTTTAAATTTTGCCATTTATATGATTATAACCAAGTGAATAGGAAGTTTGAATAGCCACTTAAAGACAAAAAATGGCTAATAACTTAATGAAAACAGCTTTAATAAAAAAACAAAAAAATAATAACTAAATAAAAATAAACTTAATAATAATAATATTAGGTGATGGATAACATCAGTTATATATACAGTGGGTACGGAAAGTATTCAGACCCCCTTAAATTTTTCACTCTTTGTTATATATATTTATATATATTTCAGTATATATATATTTATTTATTTTTTCTTCTGTTATATGGTATTTTTCTGAGGGTGGCAGTAATTCTGGAGGGCAGTGTACATGCGATTTCTTTTTTTCCAAAACATTAGAAAAGCATTGTCTTGTCTTTTTTTTATGTCCCTTTCAGTTCTCTCCTGGCAGAGAGTCATACTGCTGCAAGAATCATCATCCAGGTGTAACAGAATTATAGTGCTGTAAAACCTCTTCTATTGTGGCATAATACTATCAGTGAATTTTCTGTCACGCAGATCAATATCCTTTAAGTCTCCAAAACAAAATCCACACAGGCCCATATGAAATTGCCTTTTGATTCAGGTCATAGTGGAGATGCTCCTTTTCATCCCACTGTAAGTCAGACAGGAAAAGGCCATAGATATGCTCCAGTAATTAAACGGTAAATTATAAATGATTGAGCATGTTTTTAAAAATGCATCAAGTTCAGCGGCCTCTCATCGCTTCAGATCAATCAGTTGTCATGCGACAGGGAGCAGTTCTGTGGTCTTGTGCAGGCAGGAGGCTTCCATTAGCACCTGCCCGTTCCGCTGGAGTTAATTGGGGTTTAATTTGAGAGAGGCGGGGGGGGAAGTCAGTTGGAGTAACACCCTGCTTTGAACCCTCTCCGGTCCTTCTCTTCCTCAGGTCCAGTATCTTTGCACTGTACTGCAGCGAGCCTCCCATATCCGCTCAGCTCCTGGCCTTCCTCCGTGTCTTCTGCATGACTGAAGGTAAGAATTTTTGTTTGTCCTGAATACCTTCAAGCATGGCACTAAGGTACACCAGTGGCCATCTGTGAGCCATAAAACAGGAAGTGAGATGCCTTATTCCATATCACATCCTTACACTAAACTAGACAGGACAACAAAGCCTAAACAAGAGTCCCTGAGGTGTTTAATTGATCAAGACAGTGCGGCAGATGTGTGAAAGGACTGATCCAGAGTCTGTGAAATATTTATAAGCATCTATGTAGAAGTTTTTGTCATAAATCCCATTTAGCAAGGCCATGTCCTCTTAAGTCTGAGCTGAAACATTATTCAGAATTGTTATGTTAATTTTTAAACAAAGCGAAGCCCCTGTGCTGGGGGCTTCTATTTTACTGGTGTGAAAGAATTCAGTGGTGTGCACGAGCAAAGTAGTCGTTCAGCAAGCCCTTTCATCTCGTTAGCAGCCGTGTAATCATACCTTACATAATCGCCGCAGATCAGACCTGCCGGCTCACTAGCACGGCAGATTACTCCCTTAACCAGAGAGGTGTGCGTTTCTGATTGCAGAGGAACTCAGGGACTACCTGGTGGGCGATCACGCCATCAACAAGATCTTCACCCTGGGCAACACTGAATTCCCTGTCAGCTGGGAGAACGAAATTAAGCTGTGGACGTTCCTGGAAACACGGGCTGCGCTGCTTCTTAAAACCTACAAGACGTCCTCAGAGGTGCTGGAGCGATGGCAAACAATCTCTGAACTTTTCACACGTTATAAATCATCTTTAAATTGTTTAAAAAGTTTAATTGCACAGAGAATGAAGGTAGCAACATTCTTATGTTCTGATTTGCTGCTCAAGAAATATTTCTTATCAATTTTGAAATCAGTTGTTTGTGCTGCTTAATATTTAAAAAAAAACGAGATACGTTTGGTTTTTCAGGATTAATTGAATTAATGGAACTAATCCTTTGATTACTAGAAGGTTCAAAACAGCATTTTTTTAAGAGAAATCTTTTTTTAACATGTATTTACTTTTGATCAATTTAATGAGTTCTTGCTAAATAAAATATCTAATAAATTATTTATTAGCTTATATGTACGTTTACTTGGCTATATAAATGGGGACATTGTAGAGACTTCTAATGTTTTTACAAATAGATAGTTATACATTTTACAACTATACAACCATAACCCACACCATAACAGAAAAGTCCTGCATTTTTTCTCTGCATGAATGCAAAATATGCTGTATAGTTCTATTCTCACACACACACACACACACTCTCTCACACACACACATACATATATATATACTGTATGTTTGTGTGTATGAATATAACTATATAGCATATTCTGCATTCATGCATATTATATTTGTGCATACACACTTTTTGTATTTGCTTTTTGTTCAAATGAAAACATTGGGTCAAAATGTGGAATGACATTTATCTGAACTTAGAATAAAATCTGTTTCTTAAAACAGTGTAGAAAACTGCAGAAAGTTTCATAATCAACTGATTTTGTAATCAAGCCATTTTGTTTCTGATTGGTTTCAAATAATGATAATTTTAACCAATCGTCATTAGTTTAAGATCTCTGTTGTTGTGTTGTTCAGGAGGACCGCTCCATGCTGGAGAAGCCCGACCTGTCCCTGCACTCCCGCATCGCTATAAAGCTGCGGCTGGCAGAGAAAGAGATTCTCGAGCGTGCTGTGTCCTGCGGTCGGGCCAAGCGCCTGCACTTCCAGAAGCAGCTGGATGAAGGGGCTCTGCTGCCACTGTACGAAGAAAGCGACATTGCCCTTTTGGAGAATGCAGATGCCAAACTCCCCATCATCCTGCGCAAACTGGAAGAAGAAGATGAGCGTGTTGAGGAGGAGATGAGCCTGGCCCAAATCAAGCCGGACGCTGCTGATCTGGACTCCTCCAAGACGCCCGTTCTTAATGGGCAGTGTAAAGATCTCAATGGTACTCAAGAAGATCCTCCAGGAGGTGATGCGGTGGTGAAAGTGATTGAGGTTGAGAAGAACGACCCGAGTACCAAACAAACTGAAGGTGAACCAAAAGATGACGGCAAATAGTCATAACCAGAGCACGGTGGCAATCTTAGTTCCTGCTATTTATTTATTTTCGTTTAAGAGACTCGCAATTAGGAGCAAACGCTTTCTAAACAAAAAAAAAAGCAGTGGATTTCAGTTTAAAAGTTTTTTGTTTTTTTATTAAATGCAGCTTAAGTATGAGCTAGCTCAAGCGATAAGAAGCCTGTTGTTTTATTTTTTTTTGTTGGAGTTTTTATCAGTGCCACGTTTGGTTTCTTTTGTAGTAGCCTCGCTAGTGCTGCCAGAAAGGTTCCTGGTAAAGGTGAGGAAGTAACCAATCACATGGACTCCTGTCTAGATGAAGGCTTGCTCAGACTTCACAAAATGAAAGAAAAATATATATATATCGAAGACTTTAACATGGTAACGTTGCCAAGGATGTTTCTGTTTAGTCATCTAATACTGGCTTAGGGAATTTTACTTCTCTCTAACCAGTCTTTGCTGTAGGTCATGCCAGAAACATGCTTGATGTTTAGTGCTGCTTGACAATCATTACTCTTTTATGTTCTGACATTGATCTGTAAAGAGATCAACACTGCCTCGCTGCATGCTAGTTACTTTACTCGCATAAGAAGTAAGGTTACTGAAAGACTTTGGTCCCAAAAAAGTACATATTTTCATGCACTTCAGAGAATGTTCGGTGTGTTCTCAAAGTGAGCATTAGTTTCGGTTTTGGATGTTGTAACCTGAACCAGAGAATAAGAGGTTGTTGGTGACCATATGGTTACTCTTTGCTGTGAATGTTATTCAAAGTTTGTGTGTTAAAGCCCTTCACTCGTCATTATGTTATATATATATTTGTTTTAATTATTTTTTGCTTATGAAACACTTTGCGGTTAATGGACATCAAGACTATGATCTCTGAGGACTAATTCTCTCATGCGTGGTGATTAGGAAATCTGTTTTTATTTTCATTATTTTTATGTAAATATTCACTGCAACACCAAAATGATCTCGCATTTGTCATGAAACTGTTGTGGTCATCTTTAAGCCTTAACAAACGTCATTTAGTTGGATTTCAGATGCAGAAATATTGATCCAGAATGAAGACCTTGTCAACAAAACACTGGGGGCTATTAAAGGAATTAAAGGAATATTTCACCCAAAATGAGAATTCTACCATTATTCACTCACCCTAATGTTCTGTGATCTGTGTATTATTATATTTTGCACTGTATTCTACGTCTTTTGAAGCCATATGATACATTTTGGTCTGTTCTTTACCTAAAGCTTAGCAATTATTTACTGATAATCTTGCATCTTTTTCTCACACAAAGCTATCACATGGCTTTGGAAGACTTTAAAAATAGATGTTTTTTTTTATCCTAAAAAGCTTTTCAGCATAGGTTTTGATCAATAGGAACTGTCAAGGAGATGCATAATAATTCTTAATAAAATAATTAAAAATAAATAACATGTATATGTATCCGGCAATAGTGACTTGTATTAGGTGATGACAAATGATCAAAATATACCCCCAATGTTTTGTTATCTTTTTGAAGCGGTGTACATATATAGAAATAGAAATCACATTTGAATTCAAGTGTTCTGCCCAACTAAAAAGCACTGTTCAATATACTGTTCAGAATGGTTTGTTATGTTGACATATGTTTGAGTGTATGGAAGCCTGTCACTTGTTCTTGCTGCTTCTGTATATAGATTTATAGCTTTGGAAAGCTAACAGCTTTAATACACTTATTCTCAAATCTTTAATGTGATCTAGCCATAAAGAAAATGCACAGTGGATTGCCAGTACATCAGTACAACTGTATAGGTAAGAGCCATTAGAGTCTGTCTACAATGACAAGTCCAAGATTAAAGTTCTGTGCATTTTTCACTTGAATCAAATAAGGTAGAGTGCTTTTCTTCAAATCCTTGACCTGTCTATCTTTCTTTTTATCTTTTTTAAAAGAAAGTTCCCATTAGGAGACATAAGGGCACTCGTCCATTGTCCTTTCATTCTTTGTTTCATTTGGAGGGGAAAGAAAGGTTTTATTTCATGTATTTTTTCATTCTTTGCCCCCCAAGCCCCATTACAAATTTATAAAAGAAACATTGTCTTGAATCATTTAATTCGGGGCAATTAAATTTTGAAGTTCCACATTCATTATTCATGGGCTTCAAGATAAAACCTCTTTAATCCTTGAATAGATTATTATAATGGGCGATGGTATGGGCAGTGGTAAACTCGGGCAGCCCTGCACATGTCCGGTATTGTTAGTATTCCTCATGTCAGGGCTGAGAGCAGGAGTGCATGGAGCTCCCTTTGGCCTGGGACCATGCCACCAAAGTAATTCTGCCTATGAATAATACACAGCGCTTCTATTAATATAGAATGCCTTCAGACCCCGGGCAGAGGACCCATTGTCATGCAAGTATTTACCAATACATGTGCCATACTTGAGAGAGGGGCTTTCTTCAAAGGTTGCAGGGTCACATTTCCATGCACATTAAGTGGTCGAGGCCCAACCAGTACTGTTGACATGGAGAGACTGCACTCTTAGAAATAAATGTTCCATAAAGGGTTTTACATGGGTCTTTAGAAAACCATCTACAATGGGGTACAAAATCTGAGTCTGAGTGTTTCTTTTGTATTCTTTAACACAAAATGTCATAACATTTGCATAATAATTTGAGTTAAAAGTTGAATTGCGTTCAAATAAATTTCAGAATGTGTTTGGTTTGTCTCTCTTTTTGCTTTAATGGTAGCAATACTTAAGGTGCATGAACTCCACAAGTTTATGTAAAACCATCATGTTCTCCATGATTTCAGATGATCCAAAGAGCGCCTTGTGCTTTGATGGAAGCAAGAAGATCTGATTTTCTGTACAAAGTGTCACATGATCAATGTCACAAATTGACTTACTTGATTAGCGATAAAGCAATAGTGCAGAATAGTGCTACAAAGAACTATGAGTGCTTCATTTCTCCTGTTATTTAATGAGACCTAGAATAGCTAAAATGTAACTGTCAAAATTAAGAAATGTTTAAATCTCCGAAATATCCATATAGCGACTCAACAACCCAAATGCAGCATAAATTGTATGTGAGAAGGAGGAGGTTCTTTGCTAACCTGAAGACGCTGTTAACAGTGTTGAAGGTCTTGAGTCTGTCCTTTCATATTTTTATGGTCTTAATTTTGACTGAGTCAAGACTGTCTGACTTAACCTACTCAGGTCTTGGACTGTAATGGACCGGGTCTCCATTACAACACTGTCTTCTAACAATCACTGAACCTTTTAAGATTGTGGGTAAAAGGTGCTCGCCTTGTATTTTTAAATTGTCTCTTATGCCACTCAGCACTTAATGCAAAGTGGGAAAGTTGTCTTGTGAAAGCTTTCTGCATGCAGTGGGATCTGTCTCTTAAGCTATTCAGGTCTTCTAATGCTATAGCAGTGTCTGTGGCCTTGTTACTTTGTGAACTAGTGTTTTTCTTGAGAAGAGCAGCTCTGCAGTTAGTTCACACACCACCTGCATTGAACCGAGGATTATTGGTACTTTTCTAACTGTGGGAAAGACCCTCTTATTTGTATTTTAAGCGTTAAGCTGCCTCTGCGAACAGTTTGGTACGTGAGACATTAGGCGGTCAGAAACGGTCTCCAGTTGAGGCAAAGGCCGCGCAGATGAGAGAAAGCAATTTTGTTCTTGTATGAGAATACTTCAGCGTGCATGACTTCCAGTCTGTGGTTTCTCAGCTTGGGCTTAGTTAAAATAACACATCGCTGGAAAGTGTTAACGGTCATATTTATAAAGTGCCCTTGAACAATCGCAGAGAAACTGTCTTGTGTTCTCCCACCCTTTAAAGTGGTCACTGTTACGTTTTTTTCATTGTCTTTTGAAGTGATGTGTAACTTCATGTAGTACCCGCGGCTTCCTCTGACCACGGTATCCTTGTACAAGTATATGTGATGGTTTTAAGTGGGCAGAGTTTACATTGTCTTAGTATTTTTTTAAAGATGCAGCTCAATTTAAATGGCTAATGTTTGTCGCCTCCCAGAATGACTGTAGAAGAGCTTTGTTCTTCAAGTGTCTGGACTCTAAATACTGTGTATTACAGGCCATTTCAGAGATAAGGGTGACAGCTTTAAAGTCAACATGAAACTATGTTTGTAAAAGCAGTTGGGCAAGGACTTGATTTTATCTACTGGGAATTGATTGGATTGTGAAAAGTGGTTTATTTTTGACACATTGTTGAATAATAAGAGGATTGGGTGATTTTAGGAGAAAAGGAAAGTATTTTTGGAGCTGAAGTTGTTACATTATTTTTAAATGAATATTTTTTTTTTTGGATGATTTAGGCTCACTAATAAATAGTTTACAGTTAGAACAGAACATATAAAGTCACTGTAAAATATGTTTATTATAATGTCAATGATTTTTTTTTAATTAATGTGTGCTCGCAATCTTTAATCAAAACATTAGCATGTTTTTTTCTCTAGTTCGACAAGCTGTTTTACATGGGATAAACATCACAATAGGCAAGAAAAGATAACCGCAACTTCCATTTCATTCCGATTTTATTACAATAAATAGTTGATATTGATTTCCTGTCGACTTTACAGCTGAAGTATTATTTCTCTGTGTCTAGAGCCACCAAATTAAATTGCAAACAAATAAAAAATAAATAAAAAACACCTGTACCTTCTTTGCAATGGGTTATACTAAATAGTCTGCAATTGGTTGGATTGTTATTTCCTGCTCTAAACTACACCAATGGAATCAGTGTTGTTTATTGGGCCGCTCAAAAAGAAATTACTTATAGGTGTCTTTGCACATTAGAACGTTTTTAATTGAAAAACTACATTGAAAGTTAATTTTTGTATGAGAAAGAGGGAGATAAAATATCAAAAACACTTGAATCGAAGATGACTGCCAAACCGTTTTTTTTCCCGTTGAGCAAGTGTGCCCTTAAAGCAGATGTGGCACTCTTAATGGAAGTAGCTATTCATAATTGACAAGGCAGGACTGAAGGTCTGGGGATGAGCCATCAGGCCTGGCCTGGCGCGACCGGCCCGCTCCTCTTTCGACCTCTGCTCTTTATGGAACTTACATTTGGATGGAGGAGCAGTTTGAGTCCATGAAGAGAAGTGTGAAGAACATTTAGTGGTGGGTATGCACTTTTTTTCCCAAGCGAGGTAGTTTCGATGCTTCCTCCTGCTGTAGCTCTGAATATGCTGTTCAAGATTTGAATGGCTGAACTGATACCAATATTAGCATCTTTTCTTCTGAGTTAACATATGCAATGGTACCCTGTGGTCACACTGAAACTCGGCTATGAGTTGAGTTATGAGCCAGCGCCTGGTTCACCATCTGTTAGGGCTGCTTTAAATCAAACTTTTAAAAGCACTTGTTTGTGAGATGCTTGGGTAAATATTTGCTAGACCAAAAACAGCTAATTAAAAGTCTTTCCTTTTTGCCATCATATGGACAACACACGCATGTGACTCACCCAAAACAGGCCCTTTGCTCTGCACTGGCCCCAAACGTCCTGCTTGGAAGTAGCAGAAGTTCAAACTGATTTCATATTCCTTTTCAGCAAGCAATATTTAATTTTTAATCTTATTTAAGCCAACTGGAAATAGTATTTTGCAACAGTGAAACCACGGCATGTATAATTGATGTCTTGTCTTAGCTAATGCAGTGGGAATGTTTAGCAGCCAAAGGAGGGAGAGAGTGATGCATTGAGGAGCCCCTGGGCACCGGTGGAGGCCGCTCCGCTATCCAGACAGAGAAAATGGGCCCGTGCTGCAGATCTCTTCACAAATGCAAATGGCATGCTGATAAGAAGCTATAAATCCATTGTGTGTGACGTTCCCGGTTCCCGGTCGTCTGTGACACGCATACGCGAAATTACCTCTTGCCGCTTGAACAGAGCGGGGGCCCCACCAGACACAATGGTTATGTATTTGGGCAGTTGACATGACATGCAATTTTACTGTCTGTCCTCAATTAAAAAGGCCAGAGAATTTTTTTAAATTCTCTTAGACAGCAAAGAACATTGATTTGGCCTATAATTATGAAATTATCTAGTCAAATGTGCAAATGTAAAAAAAATTGTTGTGCATTGCGAGTGAAGTGAAATTTCAAATTATTTAATTAGTATAATTAGAATTAGATTTTAATATTAATTAAAAATACTTAATTGAACTCAACTTTGAAAGTGACTGGTCATTAATTCACACATTACCCTTAGAAAAAAAAACAATTATGCTTTATGAAGTGAGAGTCCTGCAATGTGATTTAATAAGCATTAAGCAAGTGAAACCTTGACATTTCACAAAACATTATTTTTAGTGGAAAAAAAGGTTCTTCTGATTATCAAAGTGTTCTTTACAATAAGGAAAAATTGTTATTTTAATATCAGTTCACCTAAATGTTCTTTATTTAGGTGAACAGATCTAAAATTGTTCTTTTATGGCATTGCTGTAAACCCCCTTTTTACCTATTTAGAACCTTTAGTAGGATACACTCTTAAAAAATAAAGGTTCTTAATGGAAACCTTTTTTATTTTCTTAGTGTGAAGAACATTTTAATAATCTAAATAACCTTTTTTCTACTTTAATAAACCTTTTGTGCAATGGAAAAGTTCTGTTGATGTTAAAGGTTTTTTTATGGAACCATCAATGCCATTAAAGAACCTTCTTTTTATCAAGAGTGTACCATTTATACATACAGTTTTTTTTATGGCAGAAATAGTAATAGTATGCTAATATGGATTTCAATAGTTTGAAATGCTAAACCCTGTCTAGAACAGTTTTAAATTATTATTATTTTTTTTTAAATGAACGTTAAGGTAAAAGTTTAAAATTGCATATTTTGTCTTATACAGACATATAAAGTTGAACCTAAAATCTTGATAGTTAGTGTCCATTTGTCTACACAGATATATCTGGACTAGATCTCCAACTTATGGCCTATGGAAGGTCTCCACCTATCTCATCTGTCTCATTTCTTCCTGCGGCTAGTGAATCTTCGCCTGTCTCTGGTAATAGGGTAGGACCGTGCCCCAGAAACAAAGAGGAGGGAGAGGGGAGAGCCTGACCGACCATATCACAGCCCAGCCATCCCCACAGAGTTGTTAATTCTCCTCGCCCTGCACCGGCACGAATGAGGGAAACATCATTCTCTATTCTCCCAGGTCAGAGTGGGAACAATTAAGTGTAGAGGGCGCGGGGAGTGCGCGGCGAGCCGGCCGACAGTTGATGAATGTGTGGGCAGGCTGCAAGTGACAATATGCAGACAAGCGAGATCATTTGCAAATGGATGCAGGGAGACACAATGAGGGAGCGAGAGAGACGCAGTGGCACGGGGCAGAACAGGGGGGAGGGTTTAACCCTTTGCCGGGTGTCTCTCTCAAGGAGAAAGGAGGCAAAACGGGACCAGGCCAGAAAATATCAATATGTTGGTCCGGCAATTTATTGAGGGTGTGAAATTCGATATGCACACGTAGACTTGTGATGTATCTCTTAAGGTGCAGAGAGCAAGTAAAATAAATGAGGTGGTCATGGACTGGTCAGGTTATTGGGCTGTTTTTGGGTCATGTTCATTTTGCACCTTTCATGGTCTCTAGCAGTCATAGTTCACATACAGTAAAAAGGACGTTTATGGTGAAAATAACAATTTCATTGATTTTTTTTTTAAATATTCAACATAATACTCAATACAATACTTTCAAGAAGATCTTGAACCAATTTAACTTTACAATAGCAATAAACAAGATTTTTGCATTTTTGAAGTATATGTGAGTGCTTGCCTCTATAAAAGTTCTGACTGGTTTATCATTTTGCAATGTGGTTTCTAGAGCATTCAGGATGGTTGCTAAGATGTTCAGTACTCGCAAACTAGTTTTTTACATTTGCACGGACAAGTACTACTCACATTTTCATGGGAAAAAAGTGGCACATTTCGAAAGCCTCTGCCATGATTGGTAAGATGTTCTAATTGGTTAACATGATGCTATGTGGTTGTTAATTTGTATTGGGAGGTATGCGACAGTAGGTGGTTGGTAAAATATTCAACACTCACAAACTAGATTATTTACATGTTCGTCAAAAAATGTGAGTCACTGCTATGATGCTAGTGTACTATGAGTGGTAGCTAAGATGTTCTGAGTGGCATGCTGCTATGTGGTTGTTAATATGTTGTGGGTGGTATGCTAGATGGTTGTTAGGATGCTCAGTACTCATAAACTAGATTTTCACTTTTCTGAAGAATGTGAGTAATACTTGTCTGGAAAAATTTGTTGACATGATTCAATAGTAGTTACTGTTGTTGCTATGTTGTTGTTAATGTGCTTTAGAGTGGTTGCTAAGGTATACTAGTTGGTTGCTAAGATGCTCAGTGCTCACAAACTAGATTTTTACATACAGACAAGTGCTACTCACATTATCTTCAGAAAAATAATCAACATAATTCTGCAGTGTTTAACGTGTTGCTTTGTTGTTGTTAGTGTGTTCTGGGTGTTTGCTTGCTGTTTACTTGCACATCTCTAGATATGACGTGAGTCCCTCCTAAAATCAATTTTTGCCGTTTTTGAGGATAATACTTGTCCATTAAAAAGTTGTTTACATGATTCTGCAGTGGTTAGGGTGTTGCTATGTTGTTAGTGTGTTTTGGGTGATAATTAAGGTATTTTGACATTTTCTGAAGATAATTTAAGTACTACCTGTTGTTTTAATGTTTTTGGGTGGTTGCTAAGGTATACTAGTTGGTTGCTAGGATGTTCAGTACTCACAAACTGGATTTTTACATTTGCACGGCCATGTACTACTCACATTACCTTTCAGTAAAAGTCGTCAACATGATTCAGCAGTGGTTGATGTGATGCTGTGTTGTTGCTGATAGAGTCTTTAAGGTGTTTGCTAAGTGTTTAAAAGTCTCTAGATATGACTTGAATTCCTCCTTTTAAGTAAATTTATGGGCTTGTTTTTTTCTCTTCGTTTTATCACCTGCCATGTCAAAATCATAGATCGCTTGGAAAGGTAATGGTACACCTCTCTTCAACAAAACAATTGTAGCACAAACAGTAAGCCACATTTTTGACTGAGTTTTTAAAGGCCAACAAATGCCGATCTAGACCTGTGGCAAGCAAGAGAAGTTCACTTAAGTTTATTCTCAAATTGCATATATTATTTGTACATGCGGTCAAAGCAGTCAAGCGATGTTCCGTCTCTCTCTTAAGTACGACTGCTTGTGTTGATGGGCAAAGGATGATCTGAGTCAAATCAAAGTCCATTACTCTAACAGTGATGGAAAAAGCAGCAGCGCTATCCAGTGTAATCTCACATTAATCATGCTCTCTCCTGATATGTTAATCCGACTGCATCTATATTTAATGTCGGGAAGACGTTCCCCTTGATACATCACTGAGGAGCTGTGGTAAATAGAGTGCTGTAGGGGTGTCAGAATATCCACACGGTTGACTCCTCGTGTGCTCCGAGCTCCGCTAATGAAAAAGAAAAGCCCCACGCGTTACAGGGAAATGAGGCAGTACTGAATGACTACAGACAGTCTTCAGCCCAGTCAAAGATGAAGCTCTACCTTTTATTCATCTATCTTTTCATCCACCACCCCCTCCTTTTGTTTCTCTGAATAACTTCATAGAAAAGACACTCTGTCTATCATGACAGAACCCTTCCCCCATGCAGTGACATTGGGCAATCAAACGAGGCTAGGTTTGTGTATCCATATTCATGCGGTGTGCGTGTTGCGATCTCCATATTAGGGTCTATGCACTGTAAGGCACCCGTCCTAGCGGTTTCCTCACCTCTCTGTGTCTTAATTGACCTCCAGGTGGAAAATGAGCTGTGGACAGCTGACTCCACACCTTCACTTACCGATCTGACATGTAGATCAATCACGGTGTTGATCCTAATACCCTTAACAAGGTGTGTCTGGGACTCAAAGGACATGTCAGCCCACTGTAGTGTCTTTCGTGGTCTCAGTTGTACTCTTTGTGTCCTTTTTATTGCAGTGCAGGTCCATGTTCACCTCATTATCTGCTTTGGATAGTGCTAGCCAGTAAAAGTGGTCCACCATGGAAAACAAACAGACCAGATCTTGTATGAAGATATGCAAGCAATGTCAAATATTTAAAAGGATGTAAGTCAGCTTACTGTGTGATTGCAAAACAGGCAAACAGAAGGAGAATTACAAGCTAAAATAAATTGTGCTTTATGCTGATCAGTAAGGTGATGATTCAGACTTCATTTCATCCATACAAACCTTGTGGGCACCTCTTGCTCCCGACTTCAACAAATTTGAGAAATATTACAAATCAGCACTGAATTTATTATTGTTATGTGATGTTCCCAGAAAACCAAGTATCCATTTAAACAAAGAAGTGCACTGTTTAAGCTCCGTTTTAGCATTTATTTATTTACACTATTGTTTAAAAGTTTGGGGTTTTAATCAAAGGAATTAATACTTTTATTCAGCAAGGATACATTCAATTGATCAAACGTTAAACAGTAAAGACATTGTTACAAAAGATTTTTAATTTAAATAAATGCTTTTCTTTTGAACTATCCATTTATCAAAGAAGCAGCACAGCTGTTTTCAAGATTGATAATAATAAGAAATGTTTCTTTGGTGAATCAGCATATTAGAATGATTTTTGTATGATCATGTGACACTGAAGAATGGAGTTACGATGCTGAAAAATCAGTTTTGCCACCACTCGAATAATAAAATGATATTAAAATGGAAAACATTTATTTTTAAATTGTAATAATATTTCACAATATTCATGTTTTTACTGTTTTTTTTTTATTTTTTTATCAAATATATGCATCCTTGGTGAGCATAAGAGACTTCTTTCAAAAACATAAAAAACTGCATTGACCCCAAATTTTTTAAAGATAGTGGACATTTTATACATTTTTTTGTATTATGTTTTTTTTTTGTATTATAATATAATAAAATGTGTGTTTTTACTGCAGAAGTCTTATAAACATTCAAGTAAAGTAAGTACAAGCAAATTATCTTGCTAGCCAAACAACAAACCTCAAAGTGTAACTAAGCAATTATGGTAAATTAGTTGAAGCACCTTTTTAGGAGTGTACTACCAATCCATTAAAACGTAGTTCTTTTTTTCTATCACTTTAATCAGATGCAATAACACAATCGTTAAACACCAGTGATTGGCTCCATAGTTTTAATTACTGTCATTGTTCGGAACTCCTCATCTGTATATTCAAACAAATGTGTCTTTATTAGAGAAAATGATGTGAGGAGAGCACCACATTTGTCCCACTGAATCCTGTCGAAGCGGAAAAAAATTCATCAACGTGAAATCAAATTAGACCGGGACAAACTAATATGACATTTCATTTTTATGAATAATTACTGCTTCAAAAAGTCCCCCGCGGCCTCCCGTGAAGGAGATCAAACTTTTAATGCTCTTAAAATTGTCTGCCATAATTTATTTATGGCATTTTATATACTTTGTTGCCTCAAGATCCCTTGAAAATACTTCATTGTATCTGGTGCAGCTTTCCCATAATAGAATTCTGGCTTGTGTCACATCGAAAGTGATAGAGAGAGCGTGTTGTGTTGTTTTCACTCGGTACATTTCTGTAATAAAAGAATGACATTTCTGAGCTGGGGAAAACTAATTTAGTCTTTGTGAGATCAATATGTGAGTGCACAAAGAAATGTTAGGAGAAGAGAAAGAGAAAATGGATGTCTTGGTTCTGGTATGTGGCTTTGAGGACCTTGACTTGTCTTCAATCTCGGGTTCTTTCTCTGGAGAGAATATACACATTAAAAGTCATGCTCTCTTTCAGGTGGACACTATGACCGCTAGACCAGCAAGCCCTCTGAGACCTAACAACATGCAACCTGGTGAAAGAACTCCTCAAGTGACCAGAGTCACCAATGCCAATCACTCGGCCTCTGTAGGAACTGTAGAGACAGAGAGGTGAGATGTTGTGTTACACCGCTCACACTTTGTAAAACAGTCCTGACATCACTGTTGCTCACTTTCACAATATTCTTCAGCGGTTCATTCACATTTTTGACCCTAAATATGCAAACACAGATTATTGTGAGGATCTTTGCAGCTAGAGCTGGGGTAGTTTGGCCTCAGATGAAATGTCGAAGTTTGATTGACTGGCATGCACACAGTTTTCAGATTCAAGATTCACAGGTCATACAAGGCTACTGCAATCAGTGCTTCAGAGGAAGAAATAACAGATTTTTTTGAGGTTCATGGCAATGAATTTTCTAAATGTATTATACTTGTACTGCATTCCAGACAACTGAGAATTGTTGTATACCTACTTAAAAATAACCGCTGGAACCACTCGAGGTCAGATCACCCCTAAATTCAATGAGAAGTGTAATTTGGTGTCAATTCAAGATGGTGGTGATTACATGCTCAATATGGAGACAAAAATGGATTGATTGATTGATTGATTTGTTTGTTTATTTGCTTTTACATTTTTGTTTTTACTTTGTCTGCAATGCAGCATTACTTCACTTATGACACATATGAACTTTGTACTCAGACTTTAGTAAAAAGAAGTGTAATTTGGTGTCAGTTCAAGATGGTGGTGATTACATGCTCAATATGGAGACAAAAATGGATTGATTGATTGATTGATTTGCTTGTTTGATTATGTATTTGTTTGTTTATTTGCTTTTACATTTTTGTTTTTACTTTGTCTGCAATGCAGCATTACTTCACTTATGACACATATGAACTTTGTACTCAGACTTTAGTAAAAGTCTGTTTTTAGAGCCACGGAAAGAGCAGTATAATACTTAATTTTAGTATTATTTATATACTGGTATATTATATTTTTATATTTTCAGTTTTCATTTTAATTTGTAATTTTGTAATAATTTTGATAGGTGCTTTTTGTTGGTTTTCTTTAGTTATTTTTTCTGTAGCTTTATTGCTATTTCAGAATAGTTTAGTAATTTTGGTACTTTAGTACTTGAAGTTTTTAATCTATATTTATGTTTTATTTCAATTACAGAAACCTATTTTTAATAGTTTTAATTAATAACAAAAACAATAATACGGTAAAAGATGAGAATAAGTAGTTACATTTTTCTCATTGTTATTTTCATGATGATGATGATGGTAATAATAATACTAATAATAATAATCCTTATTAATAATAAAACATGAATTATTGTTCCCCCCCCCCATTTCAGATTAAATGACTCCTAAACATGTGACGGCTAACTTTAAATGTCTGTTTCCAGTGTAATTGGACAGTTCTTGGATAGAACACGTTTTAATGTAGATCAGGCTTTATGCTGATCATATGCTGGTCATAAGTCTGGCAATGCTAGGCTACAGCTGCAGTATCAGACTCTCCTTCACCTTTTCCTGACCCCCTGTAGTCAAACACTCTGACCCTGAAAAGGAGCACCAGTCCCTGAGGTGTGATTTCAGCTCCACTGGCCTCTCCTCATCGGCTCTGCCTTTACGCTGAACTCTCTCCCCTCTTCCTCTGCATTCCTCTTCCACAGACATTCGTCCTGACAGTGGGATGAGTTGGCCAGCTTGAAAGCCAGCGTGCCACAAGCCATCTCGTCTTCCTCTCCTTGGTACGTCCACCTGAGCGGCCAGCGCGTGTTTCAGACGGGGCCCCTCGTCCCCTTCACTGGTCAGCCGGCTCACTGGGTCCTCTGTTTCTAGGTCAGGGTGGCGGGAAAGTGGTTGTGATGCAGATATGGTCGGACACTAAAGCATCTCCCGTTTTCCATGAGCGGACTGTGAAAAGTGCAGTTCACCGGTGCGGTGTGAAAAATCATAGCTGATCAAAGGTGAATGTGGCATCACCTCGTCTCTCTTCCTCTCTGTCTCTTCTAGCTCAAGGAGAAGAAGTGGGGCAGGACACAAGATCTTTCTTAATGGATTTTCACAAGAAGACCAGAGACTGACCGGGCTGTAGAGTGTCACACATCGAAAAGCTCTCAGTACTTTACATTCTTTTTCATTTTATGCCATGAAAGAATAGTTCACCCAAAATGTGAAATTCTGTCTTCATTAACTTCATTTGCCTTTATTTCTTCTGAGGAACATGAAAGAAGATGTTTTGCAGAATGTCCTGGCTTCACATGTCCATACAACAAAAGTGAATGGTAAAGAGCCCCACAAAAGACAGAAACCAGACAAAAATGTAATATAAGATATGCAACTCATGTCTAAAGCCATTCAATGTAGGGATGCACTGATATTAAAATTCTGACAAATAACGATAGGCCAATAATTATTTTCATGTTATGGCTGATAACCGATAAATTGTCTGTTACAATTCTATATTGTTGTCTAAATGAAATAAAAAAACACTGAAAACTAAAAATCAATCATTTTAAATGTTACAAGTGAATGTAGTCATTACAACATTTTAGTGTACAATATGTAAAATGGATATTTAAGATTTTCTAAATATAAAAATAGGTGAAATGATCATGGACAATTAAATTATACAATACCAGTCAATGTATTTATATCTATCTACTGACACTGATTAAAAAACAAAACATATACACTGCCGTTCAAAAATGTGGGGGCAGTACATTATTTTTTTATTTTGAAGAAATTTAATATTTCTGTTCAGCAAAGATGCATTAGATTGACTGAAAGTGGAAGTAAAGACATTTACAGTATAATTTTAGAATTTAATTTCCATGTAAACACTTTTCTTTTGAACTTTCCTATTTATTAAAGAATCCTGAAAAAAAATGCATCACGGTTTCCACAAAAATATTAAGCAGCACAACCTTTTCAACATTGATAATAATAAGAAATTTTCTTGAGCAGCAAATCAGCATATTACAATGATTTGTGAAGCATCACGTGACACTGAAGACTGGAGTAATGATGCTGAAAATTCAGCTTTATCATCATAGGAATAAAGTACATTTTTAAATAAATTCAAATAGAAAATGGTTATTGTAATAATATTTCGCAATATTGCTTTTACAGTATTTTTGCATTACAGTATTACAGTAAGGCAGAACCAATATACAATACATCCCTAATATGATAACTTTGTGTTGGGACAATGTTGCTTCATTAAAAATACCACAAGCTATGTTACATTGCTAGTTTTTATGAAAAGTTACATCAACTTTTGCATTACTACTTCTGTCTGAGACTCACTCTCTCCTCCAGAGTGGAAGTGCACTCAAGTCATAGGGACTGCTTTAATGGAAGTGGTTTAATGGCTACTTTCTTTTCATTTTTTGGGTGAACTATTATAATAATGGGTAAAATGATAGCCGAAAGGTCAATCATAGCTCAGCAATCTGCAAAAACCGAAGCCTTGGAGACTGGCAGTTTATGTTGTCTCTGAACTTGCATATAGTGTAAGTACCACACAGCAGGAACAAACCTCTAGAGAATGATCACAATAGAATTGTGCGTGTCTGCTGTTTACAGAATCAGCGAGCACTTGTTATAATGAGTTGAACTGTTATTAGTAAAGCATAATTACATTAAAATTGATACAGGCTCTCGGCAGCATGAGCCTTCGATGGTAATTCTCTCTATTCTTTGCTGATAGGGCACGACGCCTGTTGACATAGCAGTGCTCATTACTGCTTGATTAAAGACTTGTACTTTAACAGGAATTAGGCTCCTGAACTGTACACAGATACTCTTCATCTATTATTCAGTAGGCAATTAATATTTAATTGTGCTTTCATATTGGTGGAATGGCAACCTTTTAAATGTGACTGTGCTACCTCGACTGCTGTTAATTAAAGAGAGTGGTGCTAAGCACACACACCAGCAGGAGTTATGAACAGAACTGGCATTAGACGGGCTGGAGCAATCATACAATGGGGTTGTTAAGGCTCTGTACAGGACTGACTGCTTGTTGCCTTTGCAAATAGCTCTATAATACCTAAATGATACAAAGCGGGAGTGCATATTTTAGTTAAAAGATTATTCCCCTTCGACTACTTACTTATTTGTTTCTCATACAACAGAGCACAATGGCTTGTCATTTTCACCATTATGAAGCATTCAACCAGAGGAGGGCAGTAGTGGGTAGTTAATGAGTCAAATCCTGTAATTAATGAAGGTGTCCAGCTCAATTCTGATCTAAAAGCTGAAAAAAATTAATAATAATAATAATGCATGCATTTTGACTGTGGAAAAATACAAAAACACTTAGCAGGTGGTTTGCAATTTCTTCTTTTTGGGCCACCAAAAACGTTGATAGCAATGGATATTGATCTTGTTTATGCTGTTACTTAACTTATCAACTTATCATAAGCATCATTTATGCTTTATACTATATTATTATTATTATTGTTATTATTGCATTTTTAAAATGATTATTATTTACTTGTGTAATGATAATAATGATTATATTTTTTTTGCCATGGCCAATTTAGTCCCCACCAATTTAATTTAATTCATTTATTTTTTTAATGTTTACATTTTTGTTTTTAGGTTTTTAATGTTTTGTGGCATATTTGCTGTGGTAAATAAACACTGTCAGACCTAAAAGAAAATATTTATTTATTTATTTATGTATTTATTTAAGATATCAGATAAAATTATATCATATGCAAAAATATTACGGATTTGTTTAGCATTTTCAACCCATTCTTATTGATGTTTCCCAGGCAAATCACTCTCACAATTTTTAACATATCTTCATCTGTGTCAACCAGGCAGATAATGTTAGCTTGATGACATTTTTGCATCAGCAAAAAAACATTTGCTGATTGTTGAAACATAAAATTGCCGTCAACTGGCCCGACACTTTCTCGTTCTTGCCCCGGGCCTGGTTTTCTCACGCTCAAAGCAGAAATCTTATCTCTAGACCAACAAGTCATTATTTTTTTTACTCCCTACTATTTTTTAAAACAAAGTGACATTCATTTAACATATTACATTGATAATCACAAAGAAAATCTATTTGGAATTAAAAAAAAGTGTGTGAACTTGAGTGTGAAATGATATCACACAGTTGCTGTGAGTGTTGTGCACTGTATTGTTATTGTGTATTCCACCTTTTGGGCTAGTGTAGCATGTAGTGTGCTGATGAGCCATCGATTTTAATTCCAGATAGAGGCAGATTGAGCTGATAATCACAATTCTGTCTAAACTAATTTATCAGTCACCGCTGCATAATTAAGGGCAAGCACTGTATTGATAATTGGATTAAAGCGTACTCAGATACAAGGCACTACATTTCCTCTAATGAACGCATCAGACATTGATTAGGCTAAAAAGGTCAATTTATCCATTCCTGAAAAATATTTTCCTGTAACACCGTGCTTTCCTGTGTTTAGAGTTAGAACTTCATGTTTTTAACATCTTAGCTGTATGGCTAGAACATTTTGTTGACCAGTCAGCATCCAGGACCATAAATATCCATTCATCTTTTATTCCAGATCTAGTTCCAAGCAAGCTTGTATGACTTTTCTCTTTTTCTCATTCTTCCCAGTGCAATGTGGCACAGTCTGGCTGTCAAGGGGCTGACATTGAGATGGTAGATAATGCTCAATGACGGAGAGGCCGTTCGCTGCTGATCCTGGGGTGATGAATCGCACGACCAGAAAGAGATGAGCTCAGAGCGCCGAGGAGAGAAATGTGAAACAAGAAGATAGTCGGCGAGAGGCCAGAATTAAGGCCCTGTCGAGACAGCGATGCAGGGCTGGCAGAGGGGGACATGGCCGGCCTGCAAGGACCCCGTGTCAAGCCTGCAGGAGGGAGCGTTGTGTGATAAGGGAAGGTAGGACTTAATCTTCTAAAGTGCTGATGGTGCTGGATGGAGAAGACTACGGCTGGAACCGCCGCTTTCAAAAAAGAAAGCCATTATTCACCATCAGAGTGCAGGGCCTGCGAAGATTGTACGTTTGTGTGTGTGTCTAAGACAGGGGCGTAGATTACGCGGGGGACGCGGGGGACGTGTCCCCCTCACTTTTAATATCACGTAAATTCGTCCTCCGCACTTTTTCGGGCAAGTGTGTTCGCATAGAGGTTTTCTAGAGCCGGTGTGCATGATCTGATGTTTTATTCGGACCCAGAATAAGGCGAGATGAAAATCGCGGAGCGCTAAACACTCCGTGCAGTGTGTGTTTCATTCATACTCGAAGCCGGAGGGCGCTCTCGCGCAGAAAGTCATTTGAGAAGATTCCTAATATGGACAAAAGCGTCCAGCTATCGCTGTATGAAAACAGTTGTTTTCACAGAAAACAGAAACGTTTGGAAACATGAAGACTTTAAACATACGATTGCGACAATATGGTTTATTTGTGTTTGTCAAGTCATCTCCAGGTAATAAATATATTTTATATATATATAACATTTCTGTCCCCCTCACTTCTGAAATGATGGCTACGGCCCTGGTCTAAGAGATAGTGTGTGTGCAAAGACCTATTTGTGTAAAGTATGTATAGTGTCCCTCGAAACGCTGATTCCTGATAACAAGTCACGGCGACAAACAAATACAGCAGGTTCAGCATGTGGGGTCACTGTGTGTGACATGTTGATTAACTCTGTCCATCGCTTACAGTTATGGTGTGAAAGAATCTGCATCGCTGCTCTTCACATTATGAGCAGACCAAAACAGATTTTTCGAAAAACTTGATTTACATTATAAAAGTTCAAGTTACAATCTAACTGTATGAGCGATATTCAAAGCTGATATACACACACATGTGACCAGATTAATTGAATTAAAAAAAAGGGTTTAAAAGAGGTTGCAAGGGGTGTGATTGCGGGTCTGTGGAACATTTGAGGCAGAAAAAAAGTGAAGGCATTTATTAAGGCAGAGTTAAGGCATTTATTAAATATGTTTGATGCAGCTATTTTTTTTATTTATCTTATTTGATGTCACTTGATAATACCTGATTTATTTTTTTTGTTTTAATTTATTTTGTTTTAATTTGATATCAGTACTGTTTCTTTTTTTTTTCAGATCAGAAATTTTCAAAACTTTCAAAATGTATTTTATTTATTTATTTTGAAACTATTTATAAATTAATATTATGTATTCAGTTACAAATAAATACATTTTGACAATAAATTAATAATACTAATTTATAAGTAATTTAAAAAATATGAATGAATTAATTTAATTTATATATTTATTTATACATATTTTGTTACTTGGATAGTGGGTACATTGTCAAAGTGAATATTCTCTAAATACAGTAATATTTGAATAATATATATTGACTTAAGTACAGTGAACAAATGAAACAATTTTTTAATTTTAGAGTTTGGAAAACTTGTTTGAAAATGATCATTATTTTTTTGTAATTCAGTTTGACATTAGTGGCACAGAAGATATTATTATTATTATTATTTTATATTATTATTTGTTGAACTTTGGTACTTTGTTCATATTGCTATTGCCTCCAATTAATAAAATAAATTGACTAGTTATGGACATGGTTAAGCCTCTGGTGTCTTACTACTTTGTAAATTCTCCTTGCAGATATGTGGCAAAGCTGTTTCTTAGTCATTCCTGCACGCATGATAGCAGGGCAACTGGATTGCCATCGTTCTCTTGTACCCTGACACTTCAAAAATGGCAGCGTGAGCATTGCTTATGATTGCATCATTGCAACATGCCCACAAGAAAACAATGAGAACTAATTTGTGTCATCATTTTTGTATTTTGCAGCAGTAGCGCCTGGTCTTCTTGTAGAAAGCGTGTCAGGCATTTTGATATGATACAGCCCCGAACCATCCCGCAAGCTCTCGGTGGGAGGACATGTGCGTACGCAATCCCACACACACATTTGTCATCACTTGATGTAAATGAGACCCGTATTTACGGCTGGAGCGGCATTATCGGTGTGAACCGGGAGTGACTTCTATGTAAGGACGACAGGAGATGGCGACCATACTATTCATCACTGCAAAGACCTCGCGGTTACCTGACCAACGCTGACTAGAGACAGTATAGAGACAATATGGGCCATTAAAACAGACTAGATTTGATGATGGACAGCTTTATGCCACAAACGCCTCAGTGATGAAATGTTCTGCCAGGGGGAATGTGCAGGAAAAGGGACAGCTGAGTGAAATTCTGTAGTCAGCCTGACATCAGCCATGAAGCTGAAGGATAAAGATGAGATCTTCTTCATATTTCTTCCCTTTAATCCCTATGGTCCCCTCAAACGCCAGCTCTTCCTCCTCGTGGTTTTAAGTCGACAGGCCGGCACTCTTACCACCTCTTCTGAAAGTTTCTGTGCAAAGCAAGCTGGAAACTAGACGATCGCCTCATTTGTGGAGCACTTTGAACGCTAGAGGCTTACGAAGTTGCATTAAGAGGTTGGGTACGTCCCTGTTTATCTACTTCGACTCCTTGATGGGCTGCCACTCCCACGCTCCTCTGCAGATTTAGAGAAGCAGCAGCCGGCAGCCGTAAATGATGTCAGCCCAGAGTGAAAGAGAGACGTTCCTCTAAACAAAAGCAGGCGATTAGATAACCACCTAGGGGATGGATAACCAGGGGGCTGGGACTGAAAAGGTAGCTAATTGTTGTGAATGTGCGCCTTTGGCAATGCTCAATTTTCCGATCTGATGCCAGGATTTGCAGTGCCCGCGTTCTCTCTTGGGAGCGGTGGAATCAAGGCTTTGTCCAGCTGCCAAGCAAACCGATTTAGTCACACTCTGTTGCCATTTTCTTTTCAAACAGTCGTGTTTTACCCTCCGGTCCCACTCGCCGGGTCCTGGAAAAGTGCAGGGGATGCTCCGTCCCAACAGGGGTTGGTGATAGGAGACGTCCAGGAAGCCCCTGGGCAGAAACAAACCTGTTTGGTTTCATTTGCAGGCCTGAGGTTAAAGCCGCCCACAAGACGGCCACCAGACTTTGAGCTGAGTGATGACTGGAGGCTGAGATGTGATTTATCAGGCATTCTTATCGCTCACATCTTTTATTGCTTGACAAAGCCATGTCTTTCCATTTGATCTCTTTTTCCCCAATGAACAGCAATTAAAGCTGACATTCCTTCAGATTCAGTAGATTAATGTTTCTCTCTTGCGGGTGACATAGCAGGGGTGAGAGAGAGAGTTGGGGACAGATGAAATAAGATGAATCTTCATAGACTAGTCCTAATGAGCTCTATGATGAGGATAAGCTGGGTGTGTGTTCATATTCATTGTGATTTTCAGGGAATATTTAGATTTTGTTCATGAATTTCAAGAACTGATTTAAAATGAAGATGTTGTCCCTCTCGATTTTTTTCTGTCCTAAAAGCTATTTCCACAAATTAACTTTTCAATTCTTTGTTATTTGTACGCTGATAGTGCACATCAGGCTATTTTTATTTTTTTTTAACAATGTATAATCATGTTTAATATAATGCATGACAACATGCACATTTGTAAATCTGTCAGTTTTCATCAACACATTTTAGTTTTAATAACTTTTCAAATTGTTACATTGCTATCTGCAAGCATACACACATCCAAGACATTTGTTATTGGCTTGCATGTTGTTTTCCAAAGTAATGTTTGAGAGATGACAAGAAGTCAAGTAAAACCAAGAAGGTTGCTAAATGCTTATTAAACATCTCTTAATATATCCAACTGTGAATACATTGCATCATTCAGCATATAAAATGTTCTGTTCAAGTCTTCAATATAAAATGCTGAAGAGACAACATATTTTTAAATAATTAAACTAATTTATAATTAAAGAAATTTGTTAGACCACTCAGCCAACCATTTTATTTATTTATTTTATATCCTTATAATCTAAATGCAATGTAGATGAAGGGCAAATAAGAACTTTGTACGAATGGGATCATTTTGCATTTTCAGAAAAACATATGTAGATAACTAATTCCGAAACAATATGGTTAGTGATTCTAAATTAGGTTAGTTGTTTTATTTTGGCATGCATTATTTAATAAACAAACAAACAAATAAATAAAAATAATAATAAAAAAAAAAAAAGATGAAGTGTGAAATTGAAGGAAATGAGTGTTTGAGATCCATGCTTGTGAATCTTTGTGGCTGTAACTGGCCAATAGAGGGTACTGTTGCATTGCAAGTTCAACACATAGGAGAGATAGATTGCAAGATATAAATTTATCTTGTCAAGTGTGGTGGACACACTTAGTCATTATAACTGAAAAAAAAAATATATATATATATTTTTTAAATTCAATGTCCTGGACTTTACATCACATATTAAGGTAATTATTGCAGGAGCATTGCAATATTAAAATACAGATTATTGTATCTAAATTCTGAAGTAAACTAAATTCAGAGTTTGTGCTTCCAATATTTGATTTGTGATTCACCTCAGAGCAAGGCGGTTTGTCCTGATAAAAACAATGTCTGTGTTTTAATGTTTTTGTTTTTTTTGAAGAACCACATTTAATTGAGATGCTTAAAATTTAACTGAGATGCACAAAATGTGTTTAATGTAATTTTGGTGTTGTCTCCTCTCATATATAGAAGCTGTCTTTTATGGATCTTGCCATAAATGAAGATCGCTGTGTGTGCAAATTACCCAGCACCTGAGAAAAAAATACAGGTCCAAAATACAGGTAACTTTATTAAAAATAAAAGTGTGTAAAAGTGCAATCAACAGTAATAATACTGTATGTATTGACTCCAGGTGTTTTGTATCATTTTTAAATAATCATTTTAAATGCTTTGAATCTGTGTATATGTGCACACATTTCCTCAGGTTAACAAGAACTAAAGACACTATTTATACACACCCCACTAGTAATACATGGAGGAGAAAGTTTGCGCTCAGAGTTTTTTGACTGCAATTTGAGCCAAAACTATTGTTATAGAGACAGATTTATTGGCATAAGGGGAGATATTCAATAAAAAACAGAGGACTGAGCAAAGTACAGGATGTGTCCAATGAATTCATGCAATAAAATAGGATTCTCAGCTGTGGGCAACCACTGCTTTTCAGGGAACATTTCACGCTTTTTATAGGGAGAATAATCCAGCAGTAACAGAGCAGCAACAACCTCCTCCAATCTTGATTTCCAGGAAGATGAGTGTAAATCATAAAATGTCATTTTTTGGCAACACCTGGAATTTCTAATGTAAATCAGTCAGCTATTCTTGCCATAATTTAAGGAAACAGAGTCTGTCTGTCTGTCTATCTATCTATCTATCTATCTATCTATCTACTTAAAGAATTTACATGAAAGTTGGGGTGTTGTTTAACAGAGTTCAGGGGAGAAGGATGCACCAGAGACAGCGGCAGGATATATGGCATTGTTGGCGAGGCTGTGCCACTCAGCATCACATCTTATGATGGATCATGAGCAGATGGATCGACGCAGATACGCTCTCATCTGGGCTCTCTGCCTGAAATCTATCTGCCTCTGAACTGGCACAAGCCGGACCCTCTGTGCACCTTTGGTAGCATCATGACTCTATTACTCAGAAGTGAATCAACAGTTGAAGGTAGATACAGTCTCCATGAATTAAAATGGTAATAACTTGTTCTGTTCCCCTCAATCACATACCATTAGCTTACTTTTCCACAGCATGTCTATCTAATTGGTTTCAATTTACACTAAACCTGTTCACATATTACATGTTACTATAATTAAGTGCTATGGCAATAATAAAAAGAATGGCTAATTACACACAGTTCAAGAAAATACTTACATATTTAGTGCATGTAGTTCATTAGCTTTTCTCAGTGTTAACACATGTATTAACACTAAAGTGCGGCCTCTATTTTTTTTAATTTAAATGTCAATTTGAACATACTAGCTGGTTATTTACAGTGATACATCTTAGAACCTCAGTTTAACCCTAAAACTCCAAAACAAGGGTGATTACTGGTTATTTCCTGCCCTCTTTGCATTTGCAAATAGATTACCCAGAAAGCATGAATCATGGGAATTTATTTAGAATTAATAGTGATGTCACAGTGGAACATTTGTCACCATATTTAGTCAGTTTGACTTCAGTGAAACCTGTATTTTAAAAAAATAAACGTTGTAATTAGAAACAAAAAAAAAGATTTACAGTCTGGTAAAGAATTTGTATTACTTTAGTTTTTTAGAACATAGTATTAGAACCTAGAAATGCATACACTGATCTGAAGAAACTGTTCAAAGATCCTATACAGGCAAAAATTATTTTTCAAAAGACAATACATTTTTGCTCAACCTAAAAACCACATAAGAACCTTTATTTTTAACCTGTTTGTTTACTTACATCCCATAATATAGTTGTATTGTTGTTGTTGTTTTTTTGCATTGCAGTTTCCAAATCTCAATAAGAAATTATCCAAAAAATCTGAACCACATGACCAGCTTTCATATTACTGATGTACTCTGTGTAAAACAGAAGCAAAGGAACATCGCTTGCATTTCACCCAGTAAACTCAAATCATGCAAGTATTTGCACAACACACCTCCTTATTTTCATTTCCTCCAGTATTCAGTCTTGCATTTCCACTCATGCAACAGTTTTAATGTAGTGTTCATTCATTTGTTCAAATAGATTTGATAAAATTATTAAATGCCTGCAATATGTGGATTTAAATGATAAAGATATACATTAGATTGTCTAGCAAAAAGGATTAAGAAATGTACATTGAACACTTCACAATATTTTTCTTCCTTCTGATGTTCTTTTCCTCTCCAAATGTGGGTTTAATTTAATAATGTCATTTCTGTAAGACATAAAACACATAAAGAAGAAATGTGATGTGTGAGTATATCAACGCCTGTCTTGTCTCATGTAATTTATTGCATATGAGGTAAACAGCACACTTGTGTCTCACTGAAGTATATTCTTTGTGCATCCGTCCGTGCTTTAATCTTTTCCATCAAATGATTTGAGATTTTCTGATTTGAAGATTTACTGTTAATGCGTGACTATCAATATCACAGTTTCCATATATTCATTTATTTATTTGCATGCATAAAATGTGTAATTTTAATGCATATTCACATATGCACGCTAAAATCTTTTATAAATATATATTTTTTATCAAAGCAATTTGCAACCTTTTCCCCTTTAAATCCATTGCAAACGCTGTAGTGCATGCAATATTGCATTGTTTCATTTGCATTAAAGCGGATACAGACAAGCAAGCAGCGTACCGGTCTATCTGGCGCTGTGTGTTTGTGCGCGTGTATGTGTGTGTGTAAGACAGCGGCTCGCGATGTCCACGCTCTCCACCACTGTTCTGGTGATCCGATATTTGTGAAAAGCCACCACTAGTCGCCCCCAGTGCTCTTGCAGTCTCCAATTTTCTTTCCCACTGTAGACTTAACGTCACGTCCGCACTTGAACTTGAATTTTATCCCATTGTACGGAGGCAGCCCTCGCCACAGAGACACAGAGAGCTCCCGGAGACGCAGGACTCCGCCATCTTCACAGAGGCAGAAAAGGGAGGAAAAAAAGCTTCATTCATTTGGAAAGGAGGTGGCAAGTCCATGTCCCTGGTCTCAAGTGCGCAAAGCCGAATAGGGGAGCAAGTGCAAAGAGTTGGAGAGAGTGCAAAGTAACCGGGCATCGCAAGCACAAAGTGCCCTGGAGAGAAGAAGAACTGTCCAGTGCTTGGCACACGCAAGTGCCAACTCAAGGAGAAATTGGATTCGTTTCATCCAGTCTAATAAGTAATGCCCACTTTTATTTTTTAGAATTATTTTGACTCAGAGAAAAAAAAATCTAATTGCCTTTGACAAATCCACAAGGCGCAGACCGAACGAAAAGAGAGCCACCAGAGGGTCCAGCCTATCCAAACGCACCGGGCATCACGTTCTGAGACATTTCCAGTGGTTTCTTCACAACTGTCACTCGTTAAGGATATTTTCGCCCTAGGACAGATCGCGCTCGGCACACAGCTGAAGTGCATGTGTGTGTCGCTGAGGTACTGAGCGTCTGCGCGTCTCTGGTCATCTGGAGAGCCGGAGCGCAGAGACACTCGCTTCTCTCACATTCACGGGACCCCTGTCTGTATCCACGGCCCGGAGCTGTGGCAGTTCTTTGGAAGTCCCAGGAAAAGTTAGTTACCGAGGAGGCAGAGAGAAATTATAACACGTAAGTCCATCTTTTCTTTTACTTATTTGTATTTAAGAGGTTGTTCGTCAAGTATCGCCATTTTTCAGTGATAGGAGTAACGATCTGTGTGTGAGAGTTTATGTGGTGTTCGTGATGAACTGATTTAATTAAAATGCGATAAATCTTTATCTTTACAAATGCAATAAAATAGAACAGTTAAATTCACTTAATTAAGATATTTATAGCTTCAGCTTTGAGCAAACGGTTATGTTTATAAGCTTAGTGTGACTTCAAAGAATTAAAAAGTGATTTGGTTGAAACTGAATTCAAATAATTAAATACAAAAAATGTTCTGGAGTTGCTTAAAAATCAAATCTTTGATTTAGTCTGTATTGTTTAAATTCTGTTGTTTAATTTTAATATCAGATAGTTTGATTCATGTAAGCATTGTTAGCAGGCCAGGAGATCAGATTAAAAACTTTAAATTGCAGTGATTAATCAAGCAAGTTAAGTTTAGTTTTGTTAAAGTAAAGTGTAGGGTAAGTGAGGTGTATGTTATTTTAATATTTAAAAGCATAATTTAAAAAATTATGCTAATTTACAGTGAGATATTGTGTTTTTTTTTTTAATTTTCTCTACTTTAATCCATCTATATACGATTTGGGCCTGTATTAGGCTGTATTTGGTTATACATTTTTTTTGCAATACATATTTTTTTAGTTCTTTTATTAATTAATTAATTTATCATTATGATTATTTTGTTACTTTCAAAAAGTGGCATGCTTGAGTTGTAGGCCTGTCTTTTCAAATCCTGATGCAATGTAACTTTATGGATCATGTTTCGTTTTAAACCAAAGTCTTTTGCACATTTTTACAAGATATTTGTAGTAGTTCTCAAGGTGAGCAGCTACCTGTAACCACCAAGCACAGGAACGGTTTAAGGTTTTACTTTTGCAGCGCATGCTGCACGGATGCAGTGAGGTTGTTTATTTATTTTTTTTTTTTGAAAGATTTTGTTAAATTGATTGTAATTATGCAACATTTGTGCTTTTAAGTCTTAGATGTGCACTTGAATGAAAAGAGGTGTCAGAGCAAGGACAATTATTTAAATTAAATTCAATTGACATCTTAATGTCAAATTAGGTGATACAAATGTCAAGCATGCTTAGTTTTACTTTACTGTAAAACTAAATAAGAAAACTTTTAATTGGCTTCTTACACAACTCATCCTTTTATACTATGCTTTTATTTTTGTTGAGAAAATTGAACTTTGCTAAATCAGTATGAGTGTACAAAGAAACAAAGCAGACATAGGTCTAATAATGTTTCTCACACTTAGCCTTGCCCCAGAGGTTGTGACTGTAAAGCGTAGGTAATGTGAGGCAGGCACTCAATTGAGAGACTTTTCCTGACAAGCATATTCAAAGCCAACAGTTATATTCTATTGCTTGACATAATTTCCCTTTTAGATTTTTCTTTGAGAGACTTTTACATAATTTGCAGAAAATAAGTCCTGCAATTTATTTTAAAACAGTATATTTTTCCTAGAATGCATCTGTTGCAGTTAAAAAAAAAAAAAATCACTCAAAAGACAATGAAATCTGTCCAGAATTTAGTTTCATATGCTTAAGTGTAGTCTACAGAAACTAGATAATTTATAGCAGAGCCTAGTGATGTAATACCACCTAAATCTGTTTTGTGTTGCAGGGTTAGGGCCATGTATGCTTTGCATATATACACTAACATACACCATTCTTTCGTTAATGGCTTAATCTGTTACTGTACAAACACATAGGTACGTGGTTGCACTGTAAACATTTAGCATGCCTGTGCATTGTGTGTTTGAATTTACTGTTGAGTTTACAAATATGACTTACGACTTACAATTATGACTATGACTCATGACCGAATGAGAATAGACATGCTTTTAATGCACATTATCTGGCTTGCATTGCATGTAGCTAGCTTTGCCATAGGGCATGCATGGCTCTTTTTGTATGTCGTTTGCATATGCGATTATGTCAGTAATTTATGTATATATTTTTCCAATTTAATTGTGCACTAGCATGTGCATGTATGCAAACCGATTGTGTTTATTGCATAAATGCCATCCGTTCAATATGTGTGTAAAACAATCATTCTGGTTTTGTAGAAAATGGCCCTTTTTGAATTTCTGTCGCTATAGTTATCACATGTCCCATCAGTCATTGCATGTACAATGGCTGTGGTTATTAATTTGGGCTCACACACACACACTCACACTCACACTCACACTCACAAACGGACACAAATGCAGACGTTCACAGAGTAAAGCAGACGCCAGTTTAGACATCAAGCTTTTGTATTTTTTTTTACATGCACACAGTGAGAGAGAGAGAGAAAGGAAGGTGGTCGACTTTCTCCTTCTTAGAAACTAGAGATTGAAAGGTGTTCATTGCATCACCGGTGAATGAATATATAAGCTTCAGAGAGGTCCCTCAAACGAATCATGCCTTAGTGGGTTTTATGCAGAGGGCATGTAGGCCAGGTGCTAGCAGATAATCATCTGAGCTTAGGGGTGCATTCTTTCCTCGTAGTTTAGAATTCTCATCACATGCTGATTGTGGCTATGATTTTGATGTAACGAGTGTTTTTGTTTGTAGTAGGCAGCGTATGAACTCTTCATGCATGCTGGTGTGTGTGTGTGTGTGCAAATGTGCAAGCTCAAAGACCCTTGTTCACTCTTATTCCGTTTGATATGTGGCTGATTATGTGAAATAGCTTCTTGTGGAGCAGGTAAATGTGGATGACAGTTGATATATCTGGTTTTTCTCTGTAATAGTTCAATTGTCAAATATTGCTTTAAATGTCAAGGTCAAAAGTAGTGTGGTCCCAACCTCAAAGTTTAATTTTTGACGATATATTTGGAGCTGTAAACAAGGGTGTGTGTGTGCATGTCTGCTCGTCAGCATGTCTTCTGTGGTATTTAGCTTTTGTTAACCACGGTGTCTTAGCTGGATTAGCCTCAAGTTAGTGAGCAATTTTTGTCTGCTCAAGTGTTCAAGTGTGTGTGTGTGTAGTTTACGTCCACATGTTCATTTATGTGTTGTCTGCGTGAGCGATCTGCAAACTTTGCAGTGCTGTACATCAGTAGTTTTAATGGTTTGGCAGGCTGTGGTTGTGTGCTACATTATGCCACTCAAACGCATATACCCAGTGGTTTATTAGTTCTGTGTGAAATGCAACCTGTTACAGTGTTTAGCGCATTTTTGCATTTTCTTTACATATGTTGGGATTTTCATTATATGCTATTGACTGAAGTGTATTTAACAATATTTTTTTATTTTGAGTAAGAATTATGAATATCACATGCCTTCCAAACCCTTAACATTCTACAAGTTACTATAATTTGCAGACAAATTTCTAAATGTTTGCATTCATCTGAGTGTTCGTGCGAACGTGTCGTCACTGAATTGTCTGAATTTAAATGAGATTTTTGACACCTGTTCAGTTTTTCATGTCATTGCACAGAGTGTTTTATAATGTAGCGCTTTCAAATAAACCTAAAAGTGAGGTAACAGATGTCGTCTTCAAATGAAGGAAATCAGATGACAGCGAGAAGATAATTTTTCTCTGGTGAGACATAAATGATCAGCTCTTGCTTAAGATGCATGTTTCACATTAGACCTGCCAGCACAGGAAACTGTTTTTATTGGAACTTTGCTTTGAATGCGTTTAGGACATGCATTTTTATCCATGACTTCAAGCCATCACATTTGAAAGATTTTAATTTCTGATAATAGCTTGTATTAAAACACAATCATACTTGTTTAGATATAAACAATAACATATTTGATTATAGTAAAAAAAAATGTCAAGATAGCACTGTGAATTTGGATACAGACACAGGCGTTAATACAAGAGAGTTGTGCAGCTGCAGAAATCCAGATTCAATGTCTTTTTCCATTTGTTTCTTTGATTTATTAATTTAATTAATTTCTTTATTTTAGTAAAAGGTTTGCTTATTTATGTATGAAATAAGCAGGGTTTTATTTAGAATTAAACAAGGCATATTTTAAGTCAAACTAAATAGGTCTGAAAATATGTTTAAGCTTGCTATTTAAATGCTTATTTTATTTATTTCTGTTACAGTTCGTTTAATCAAATATTCTTGTTTTTATTTCATTTTCTCTGTGTGCTGAATTGGGCCATGTTACATTGCAGTGCAGAGTGTGCTGGCCATGACCTGCTAGGGGGAGCTCTAAGTCTGCCAGAGGGGGTGGAAGGCGAAGATAATTTTTCTCTGGTGAGCTGCGGAATTATGAAGTTGTAACATAAATGATCAGCTCTTGCTTAAGATGCATGTTTCACATTAGACCTGCCAGCACAGGAAACTGTTTTTATTGGAACTTTGCTTTGAATGCGTTTAGGACATGCATTTTTATCCATGACTTCAAGCCATCACATTTGAAAGATTTTAATTTCTGATAATAGCTTGTATTAAAACACAATCATACTTGTTTAGATATAAACAATAACATATTTGATTATAGTAAAAAAAAATGTCAAGATAGCACTGTGAATTTGGATACAGACACAGGCGTTAATACAAGAGAGTTGTGCAGCTGCAGAAATCCAGATTCAATGTCTTTTTCCATTTGTTTCTTTGATTTATTAATTTAATTAATTTCTTTATTTTAGTAAAAGGTTTGCTTATTTATGTATGAAATAAGCAGGGTTTTATTTAGAATTAAACAAGGCATATTTTAAGTCAAACTAAATAGGTCTGAAAATATGTTTAAGCTTGCTATTTAAATGCTTATTTTATTTATTTCTGTTACAGTTCGTTTAATCAAATATTCTTGTTTTTATTTCATTTTCTCTGTGTGCTGAATTGGGCCATGTTACATTGCAGTGCAGAGTGTGCTGGCCATGACCTGCTAGGGGGAGCTCTAAGTCTGCCAGAGGGGGTGGAAGGCAGTTCTGAAAAGTGTAAAAACATATTTCCTAAATGTACTTAAATGGGTAAGTTGAGTGAAATAGGGGGCTGCGGCTTCTGGCGACTCGGCATAGATGTTTCAAACGATGCTGCCATTAACACACATGCTCAGATGCAAACTGTCAACGCCTCACAGCAGCAGCTGGTTTTACAACATGAAGGCTCTGTCATTCTCTCTCCTTTTTTTTTAAAACTTTGTCTTTAGCACTCAAGAACTTATTAAATTATTTACAGTGAGAGCTGGATTGCTTCACGGTGCTCATTTAGATGTGCAATAAGTATTTGATAGGTGTAACTTTAAATATAGATAGGGCATCAAGCATGACACCAAAACAAACAAATTTAGGTTGAACGTCACCTTGTTCGTTTTGCCAAGTATACTTAAAATGTGAATGATGAAGTGGCTCTGGAACTTGTGGGCCCCTCTGACTTAGGACCTATTGTTCTTGCCATCTAAATAAATAAATTTGAGTCTGTGATGTAAAAAATGGTAGCCTCTACAGAGCTTACACTCTCCCCATAACAATGGGCAAAACGTCTGCCTGGCACGTTTGATTAATACGCTTGCATATTCTCTCTTCCTTTCAGTTTCAGATGGCTTTTGTTTGTGCCACGAGCGGGAGAGTGAGAGAGCAACAGAAAGCCGTCACTGATGAAATGTACAGAAGTCTATGCCTGTCTGTCAGTATAAATGCATCAAGGCGGCCGAATCCTTTGGACGGCATCAAACGTGGGCATAGTTTTCCATGGCTTGATTTATGAGACATAGACACTCGTAATAGTGGCTTGAGTGTTTGACGTCCCACAGCTGGCTGAGTTCTGACCGGCTCTGAGCATGGAAACGCTCTGCTGCTTCCTGTGCATCAGATGAGCGTGTTGTGTGGGAATGTGTTACTAGCTCCATGATTGTGATACACATGCCTTTTTGGCGCTATTTCATTAGAAACAAAATCTTTGCAGAGAAAAAGAAAGAAAGATGCTAAGCTTCAGGTGATATTTAGTCGTTTCAGCTACCCATAATTCCTTGTGAAAATATTAGGTAATATCTCCCTGATGAGATTTGCCAATAAATGGTTAGTGATGCTTAGACGGGCTCCCAGTGGACATCATCATGTTAATCTCTTTTTACCTGCAAGACGACTCATTTTCTATTTCCCTCCCTTTTTTAATTAAACAATGGCTTAGCACCGCCACAGTGGCCGAGGTTCACGCTTTTAAAATTCCGCCACCGCCGTCGTGTGCCACGATGATCCCTGTTCTCTTCTTGTTAACAGCCTCATTTGCACATGCGCCATGCTTTACACTCACACATGCACACCGCCGCCACGCCACTGAGCACGCATTTAGTAGTGTTTTAAAACCTTTGCATCTGCACAGAAGCGCTCAGCTAAATACAAGACGATGCTTTGGTTTTTATTTCACAGGATTTTGCAATCAGGCTAACAGAGCTAAAACATGATGGTGTCCCTTGTGGAAGAGTGTTTTATGTCACATATTTAGCTAAACAAACAGGTCGCAGAGAAGTTTTTAAGCAAGAGAAAACAGGAAAAAACTAGAGGCCTAGCGCAAGGCGGAGGTTTGCGGTTTGAGCGTCAGTGCGTTTGACTGTGGGTTACAGATTCATGACAGACTAATTAATTCCTGATAGATTCCTGTAAGTGCCGTTGCTACGTGTGCATGTGTTACAAAGGCCTTTTGCGAACGTGAAATGACTAGAAAGACGGCTGTCGTTAACTTGCTACCTCTTTGCCAACCTGTTTGTGTGTTTGTTTGTTTGTTTGTTTGCGTGCCATCTGAGTGGAAGGCTCAACCCAAATCCAGCCTGTCCTACTCAGCATGCCTGCATCTATGTTTTGTGCTTGGGTAGCGAGCGGCTCAGGGTGGGTATTTTAGAATTGGAGTTTGTGGGGTGGAGTGGTGAGATTTGTGTACGTAGCAGCACGACTAGCGAAGCCCCCACCCACTGCTTCTGCTCTTGTGCGGCTCGGGTTGATGGGAAACAGGAAAATAATGCACAAACAGTAAAGCAGAGCTTTTATTGTTTGATTAGGCCCTTTCCCTGGCTTTCATTTTCAGCACGCTCTCCCCTCCACGCACACAGTTCTATGAATGGCTTTAATTGGCACATGGTAAATCTTTATATCTGGACAGCATTATAAAGTCTTTCAAGATTTAAATAGGAAAATTTATGGACCCAGTAAAAAACAATATGAAATCCGTCAAATGATGTGTTGTCTAATTAGGCCCTAACAGTTGCAATGGCTAAAAAACCCTCCAAAACCTTTTTGACTCTGACTTTTCGTTCTGGTATCACTACGGAAAATCTCAACTGTTCACCTGTGAGCCAAATAGCGCTGAGCGTTAATGGTGGGGTTTGCAGGGTGACAGTCCGAGGATGAAAGGTACGTTAACGCGGGGCTGCTAAAGCGCTGTTACGTAACTCGCAGACCTTTGTGTGTTTTGGAGGGAAAGCCAGACTGTACCGTGATCAGCCAAATACCTGTCAACAGCAATTTGGTTCCTCACAAACAAAAAGACTCCGTTAAGTATGAGTCAGAGGGCCCCTGAACAATGGTGCGTAAATCCAGAATGGAAAAGGATAAATCCAAACCTGTGTTAAGACATGCCTTGTGTGCATTCGTTTTTGGAACCATGTCTTTTTTTTAGTTTTATGTTTTACTGAAATCCCATTCATTCTGAGTCATATACATGTAGCTTTCTTAGATTAATGAGGCTTATTTTTAACATTACCATGTTTTACTGATTTCAGGATGTTAAGGTAGCATGTGCATGAAAAATAATGTGCATAAATAAAATAATAATAATTTATTTTCATTCAAAAATGAAATAGAGGTATAATAGTAAGTGTGCATTTTATCCAAAGTCGAGATTTAATTTCATATCATCATTTTTTAGCCCGTTATAAATATTATTCAGGCTTTCTTACTTCCACTGTCCCTCGCTGTCTTTCTCTCTGGCTGCCAGAGAGTGCTTGATAAAGACAAATAACATTTGACATTTCGGTGGCCCTGATAGAATTATATGGAGTATTTGTTGAGAGATCAGAGAAAATCATGAGCTGTAATGTTACCTTGGTGACAGCATTGTTATCGCCGGTGGATGAGAGTGTGTGTGTGAGAGTGTGAGTGTGTGTGACTGTGTGGAATTGCAGACTCTCACCTGTTTGCCAAGAGCAGGAAACGTACACCATCAGATCGGGCCTGCGTAGTTCAATCTACAAACCTGTATGACTTTCTTTTTTCTGTGGAAAACAAAAAAGAGACATTTGGAAGAATGTCTGAGCTGCTCTTTTCCACAGAAGCACCATGATAGTTGTCCATGTATTCAGTCTTCAACTGAATTTAAGTCATTATTCACTGAAATTTTGCTTTACAATCACAGTTCTCTCTTATTCTACTGAAAAAAAAGCTGTTTAGACATTCTACATGGAAAAACTTCATAAAGGTTTTGAATGCCATGAGGTTGAATAATTGACATCTTGAAGTGTTTAACTCACCTATGGATTAGTTCAGACTCTATGGGCAAGTCTAAGACTCTGCCGTATGTTTACATGATTACAACACCTGGTGTGTGTGTGTGTTTGTGTGTACGGGGGTCCCTTCTTTTGAAGTGCGTACTAGTGGCATTGCTTGCAAGCAGCGTGTTTCCTGTGGTTGGCACAGAGAGAGCAAAGAAGGGGACAGAGGGAGAGAGAAAATTTCAGCTGTGCACGTTTCTTTACCACTCTGGGTTTTTTCTCCAGCTGTCACTTTGATTCAGGTCTGTGCTAGACCTATGACACATTAAACTAACACTTTCCACTAGCACACCTCAAATTCCCTCCCACAGCACAGAGAGGCCTGTTACGCAGTTTGAGAGCTTATAACGGCTTATAACTTCTTTTTTTATTTTATTGTACAACTCATTACCTGTTTGGTGAATTATAGCTGTTTATCTATTACAAATGTCAAAATATGCTCTGTGGTTCATGTTGTCTTTTTGAACTTGTAAATCATTTGAAAAATACCTCTTCTTGTAGTAGTGTTTGTTTGTGTATTTGTGTGTGTGTGTGTGTGTGTGTGCACGCATCTCTGCTGGTGCAGCTTCCCAGGATGCACAAATGTGTGACACACAAACATGCACGCATATTGCTCATGTAAATGCCTGCAAGCAGTCTTAATTTATTGGTCCAAATGCATATGCTTTTTTTTTTTTGCATGTGCTCACAGGTGCAAGTACAGTTACAGATATATGTAAAACAGCTTATGTTGAGACCTTCCCTAGAGATAATTATTTACAGTAGAGTCCTCACATTTAAAATTATTTAAAGCGTAATTTTATTTTAAGCATTAAATTTAAAATAAAGGAACATTATTATGTAAAATATACATACTGGTAAAAAATGTATAGCCTGAATGCACTGTAAGTCACTTTGGATAAAAGCGTCTGCTAAATGCGTAAATTATTATTATTAAAATGAAGAAGTTTTCTCACAAAAGCTTCTCACTTCTCAAAAAAAAAAAATGTAATTATAGATATTATTATATATACTGTATATGTCTGTGATTCAAAATAAATAAATAAATATTAAAATTTAAATAACAAAATTATTTATTTGAAGTAAGTAACTATAATATAGCCACAGTCTCATTTTTAATGCAATGTATTGCATAGGTTGATGAATCTCTGTGCAGGCCTTTCTCTTTATTTACATGCAGACTGATCTAATGCACAGATGGCCTGATATTGCCTGATATTGCCTGAAGGGGGTCTGTGCTCCACTCCTATATGTCTGAGTTGGGGGGCTTGTTTTGAGGGGGGTTCAACTACTATAGTCATCTTCAGTTATTTCCTTCATTATAGTGCAAAATCTGAAAACAGTGCCATGTGTGTGCAGATGTAATATATATATATATATATATATATTTTGTAATGCTTTATTTCATCAAAATGCTTTCTTAATATGATTACAAAGTCTTTAGATGCTGTTGTTTAACAGGATGCACATCTAAAGCTGCTCTAATGTAGTGTGTATCGTCTGGAATAAAGATAAGAGGGTGTTTAATGGTTTCGTTTTCAAAGCTGCATTCTGAGCTTGACATTACAAATCTGTCCGCATTCATAATTTGGACCGTGGATATATATATATAGTAATGCCTTTTTTAATTGAAATGCTTTCTTGATATGATTGCAAAGTCTTTAGATGCTGTTGTTTAACAGGATGCACATCTAAAGTTGCTCTAATGTAGTACGTATCGTCTGAAATAAAGATAAGAGGGGGTTTAGTGGTTTCGTCTTCAAAGCTGCATTCTGAGCTTGACATTACAAATCTGTCTGCATTCATAATTTGGACCGTGGACAAATTGCAGATGGATGCACAGGCTGCTCGTAATTTATCATCAAAAATTAGTGGTTAGCCGGTTCCTCTGGGAGATGTAAACAGGGCTACCTGTGTTGTGTGAGCAGTGTGGTCTGTTCCTCTATCTTTGTCTCTATCGCCGTCTGTCTCTTCTCATTTCTCAAAGAGGATTTTCGGCCTCATATTGGTGGAAAGTGTGTAAAGTGCACAGGCCAAATTTTAAAATGAAAACTGTCTAATAAATTAATTTTAATTGGTGCTTTCATGGGTTGTTCAACAGGGTTGTTGTTTCTTTAAAAACATCCCACATTTGTCCTGTAGGCTCTGACAATTTGAGAATTCCTCCCTTCATTCTTCTCCCAGAGTTATGTGCACTTCAAAAATCCGCACCTGCTCGCTGTGTGGCTCTAAGTGTTGCTATGGTAGTGTTTTTCTTATTTTTTTCCTGCTTTCACCCAAATCATGCAGTGTGTTGAGTAGAGAGAGCATGAAAGCAGTGACAGGAAGCTGAAGAGTGTAAAGTGGCAGTCAGAGAGGTGTTTGTCTAGATCTTTCACTTTGGATAAAAGCGTCTGCTAAATGCGTAAATTATTATTATTAAAATGAAGAAGTTTTCTCACAAAAGCTTCTCACTTCTCAAAAAAAAAAAATGTAATTATAGATATTATTATATATACTGTATATGTCTGTGATTCAAAATAAATAAATAAATATTAAAATTTAAATAACAAAATTATTTATTTGAAGTAAGTAACTATAATATAGCCACAGTCTCATTTTTAATGCAATGTATTGCATAGGTTGATGAATCTCTGTGCAGGCCTTTCTCTTTATTTACATGCAGACTGATCTAATGCACAGATGGCCTGATATTGCCTGATATTGCCTGAAGGGGGTCTGTGCTCCACTCCTATATGTCTGAGTTGGGGGGCTTGTTTTGAGGGGGGTTCAACTACTATAGTCATCTTCAGTTATTTCCTTCATTATAGTGCAAAATCTGAAAACAGTGCCATGTGTGTGCAGATGTTATATAAATATATATATATATATATATATATATATATATATAAAGTGGCAGTCAGAGAGGTGTTTGTCTAGATCTTATGATTAGTACGGCGCAAGGATAAGCTGTCAAATGTAACATCAACAGAGCTGTCTGTCAGGGGGTCCCAAGGGGGCTTTGTCAAGGGCCTCTACTGTCTTTGATAAAACTGCTCTTGCACTCGGCATTGGGCTACAAAGGGCCGATTGTGGCCGCGTGCTGAAAGGTGAGGCTGTAATTTCAAAATGGAGGCAGAGGGACCGAGGTTGTCCGGCAAACTCTGTGGTTTGAGCGCCCGCTGCTCCACGCTGTTTATCTAGGTGACAGAATCAACCAGAAGATCTGCAGGGCCTCTTGCTCTCATGGCTGTGCAAATATCTCTCACAGCCAAAAACGGAGCCCTCCCTCCTTGCTTCTTGCTTTTTTTTTTTTATTCTCCCTTCAGACTTTCGGTTTCAGGTCTGGTAGTCTCATTCTCAACTTCACAAGTACTGTACTGTGTATTAATAACAGTGCCTTGCTGTTTGGTCTCGGCTGTACATATGGATGTTTATCAAGAGGTGGCTGGTTTCAGGACAGAACACGCTGAACTAGAGCGAGGTGCCTCGTGTGTGGCCGCTGGGATGATTAAATTTAAGTCGGCCTTTATTTTCTGCTCTCAAAGTTTAGTGGGACTGTCATGGGACATAGGTGGAATGCTTAACGGGCCCCAACATTCATTTCCTTTATTTTAACAAGCTGCCAAATAACTCAATGCTAAATGACCTGACCCTGAACTCTTAGAAAATGTGTGATTATGTCTCAAGTTCCATGCCATTTGTATTGTATTTCAAGTCAGTTTTTTTTTTAATGAATTAGTGTGTGAAGGTGGTTAGGGATGCATGAATAGATGTAAATACAGTGGCAAATTATGAGTTAAAGATGAATCCACATTTGTTAATGCATTTAATTTGCATAAAGTGATTAGTGTATTTCCGAGTGAAACAGAATATTAAGCAGGAAATAATTTAGAGTGAGACTTGATTTTATTTATCAGGTTTTGATAAAAAAAAGCATAAATAGATACAGATACAGTGACAATTTATGAGTTAAACAATTGTAAAAATTTAATTTGCATGAAGAGATATATTTCAGAGTGAAACAAAAATATTTTGTTTTAATGTTATTAAATAATCATTTTACTCACCCAAGAGGCTAGAATTTTATTGTATTGTATTGATGTATCTGAATGAATCTAAATGCATGAAGTGACGTATTTCAGATTGAAACAGAATATTATGTGGAAAATAATTCTTTAATTATCAGGATTGTGAAATCGGGTTATGATATTATTCTGTGTTATTATTGGATAATATTGTTCCTCCCCAACATGGCCTTGGTTGCATCACCAGAAATAAAACTCATTTCAGAAGCAGAGTAAGTTATTACGTTTAAATAATTTTTTTTTTTATTTGTTGAGACTAATATGCACCATTTATTTGGGCACAGATGGAGCATTTATTAAGAATTTCCTATTATCTCAAAATGCTTCTTTCTTTTGCTTTCCCCTATAGCGGAAGCTGAGCATGTGGACGCGAGACTGGCCGTGGCTGATCTCCACTCTCACCCTCACCCGCTGCTGGATCCCAGCATGCCTGGGCCTCTGCCTCCGGGCCTGGGCGACCACGACCTCCTAACCTGTGGCCAGTGCCAACTAACATTCCCACTGGGGGACATTATGCTCTTCATCGAGCACAAGAAAAAGCAATGTCAGGGTTTGACGACCGGCCACAGCTGCTACGACAAGATGATGGACCGCAATAGCCCCTCGCCGCCCCGCACAGAACTGAGGAAAGTGGTGGAACCGGTCGAAATTGGAATCCAGGTGACACCTGAAGAGGAGGACGAGAGACTGTTGACACCTCCAAAAGGAATTTGCCCCAAGCTAGAAAGTGGCCTGGCAGGTAGGTCAAACTCTCTCCAGAAAAGTTTTGAGCAGGCGTACGAAGCTGACGCTAATGAACTCACACGTTCTCTCGTGCCAGTGTGTTCTCTAATACTGATGTGCACAAATGTACACTTACAGCCTGCAGAGTTGCAGACAAAGGGAAACACACTCTCATTTACCTCGGTAGGACTCTGGGCGTCCTGTAGTGATTGTGATACCGCTCATCTGCGAGCCTCAAGAGAGATTGTTTTTCCTTCAGCTGATTTCATTAGGGGAGCCTACGCCGTGCAAAGTGAAACATCACATTACTGACTCAAAGCCCTAAAACCCCCTGAAGGACTCTGGTAGTTGAAACAAATTGTGCAAGACGTGACAGAGAACTCACCCTACTTTCATGGAAAAATCCAGCCTGAGCCATCTGCTTAAAAGGTGAAAAGCTCATTAAAATTCAAATGCTTAAAAGAGAGAGAGAGAGGGAGAGAAAGAAAGAAATAGAGTAGGATTAAAAGAGTGAGTTTGCTATTGAATAGGGGTAAAGAGGCAGTTTAGTTTAGTCCAGCTGTAGGGAGAGACCTCTCCCAGTTATCTTACAAAACAGTGCAGTCAAGTCCTTCACAAAGAACCTGGAGGGATCTTGGGAAATGGGTCTCATAAAATAATATTCTAGGTTGGACAAAGTTACCGGGGGAAACGCAGGGGAGCAGCTTATGATACTGCCTCGGTTTTTAATAACGGCGTTTTTTAATGCCTCGCAATCCTTATTTGCGAAAGTTACCCGCGGCATCGGAGACAATTTATTCCGTGCCACCACAATGCCTCGTGTATTTAAATGTCTGTAATAATGAGGCCGCTGCTAAATTACTCAGTACCTCACATGATGCAGGCAGACTTCACTCCCAGACTGACTGACTGGCTGGCAGCTCGCACTGAGAGAGTGTTGGCATCACTTGTGAAATATGATGCAAGCGTCCACACAGTTACGCTCAAACTGTTCTTTTTAAAGACTGACTGGTAACTGTGTGCTTTGCTAACTACACACAAAAAACTTTATGTCAGGATTCAAAAATGAAAATTTTAGTGCACCAATATATAGTTAAAATATATAAAGATTTAATTTACTTTTAATAATTCTAATTAATAATAATATATATATTTTCCTTTTTAAATAAAAATAATGCACAATTAATTACTGGTAAATTAAGCTGTTATTTTCTTGCATATTAGTGGCGAACAGTGTAGTAACAAAATATGAAGATGACCTTTTTTACTTCTTTCCCTAAGGAAACATTTATGGCATTTTATGCACAAACGACAGTAATGATATGTTGCTTACGTCAGTAAGAGTCAAATTTCATTCATATAGTTTGACTGTATTATATTATAGAATGATTATAGTTCGAGTCAATTTCACTTGAAATTGACAATTGTCGGATGTTTGCTGTGTATCGCCTTTGACCCTTTTTTATCTTTTTGTAAAAATATATAATTTTTTTGTTGTTGATGTAAACCTTTAAATTACTCATTCGGAGTATATTCAATTTTTGTTCCTGACAAAATCCTCATTTTGTAAATGTTAAACAAAACATTAGCTTGTATTTTTAAAGATAAAATGGAAGAAGGCCACTATTCATGTTACTTTTAGTGCAAATTAATATTATATATACAGTATATATGTGATAGAATCAGATTGTCCAATTAATGTTATTTCAGTCAATGCCATATAAGATTACTAAACCTCTCTTTATTTTGATCCACATTTGTGAAAAGATCCACACCGAAAAGTAGATTTACTCTCATTTAAACTTCAGAATTTGAAAAATGGCATATGAAATGTGAACATTTGCCTTTGTAAATCATATTGAAGTCAGCAAGAGTAAATTTTACACCTTTCATTAATTCAGGGCTGGAGAGGGAGGCAGTTCGCAGAGAAGAATATAACGGCAGATGAAACATCCTCTGAAAGTGATTAAGACGCTTGAATGTCAGCTTGAGCATGCGGCTAAACACTCACAGGCTGCCTTGTATTCATAATTGCCTCCCAGCAGGTTAAAGTATTCTTTTATGCTAAACCTTTCCCGTTCCATTTGTTCTCGACCTGAAACAGAAAATGACACGCAAAAAAACATTCAGCCACTCCGCCTTGAAAATAGCAGTGGTACTCTTGCTAGGCAAAGCACAGATCATTTTTCATGAATTAGTTTTTTTTTTCTTCTATAATATATCCATCTGCCAGCTTCAAGTGGAGAAATGAGAGATACATGAGAATGCGGGAGAGAGTGAGAGAGATGTTGATGAGGAAGATTCTAAACGCTAACTCTGATCAGACCAACATTATTTTCGCAAGAGTTCCCTCCTCTTCCAGATCCTCACATCTCTTTAGGCCAGAGTACATTTTGATCTTTTCATTAAACGGTCCGTGTAACCTTGACACATGAGCAATGCTGTGACAGGTCTTAAATTCCACCGCTCAATTCCTACACGTCAACCTCCATCACATCAGCCCTCTCTTCTTGGCCTCTCACATGCGATTCACCAATAGTCCAACCTGAGGAGCATCATTTCAGGACTTACTTGGAAATTAACATTCCCAATGTCACGGCTCATATCTTGCGTATATTACGAGCCTTTAGGAAGAAAATCATCCAAGTGATTCTTGGTTTTTGGCTGAGTGAAGGTACTAAACGGCAACTTCATTAAGTCACATATACGTAACTGTTCTCTAGAGACGTGATGATAACTAAACATTGTGTGCTTTGCTCCGGAAACCCTATAATCAGTTGAAAAAGACCCTGTGATAAAGTATTCTGATTACTGAAATTGCTTTTAGCGATAATTCTCCCAGTGGCTTTTTCTTTATTAGTGTGTATGAAAAAGTCAGCGTTATCTATGACAATATGGGACAGCCATTGAAGAGGAACCACTTGAGGGTTGAATTCAATATTTCTCGCATAAATATCAGCAGGACACAGGCTCGCTCAGCACCGTATTGTATTGCCACTTAGCCATCTTAAGTTTCAGCAGAATTTAATTATATTTAATAGCCCTAATTAAATAAAATATGACATTCTGCATACCCTCAGGCAATAGGAGCTGCTGCTGGGGGCATTGGGAGGGCTTCGCACAGCTAGGTTAAAACAGTTCAGTGGCACTGAAAAATAGGGCCCTGAGATGGCCGACATAACTAGCTGTTGCCACTGTGCACCATTAAGTAGTCCAAATGTGAAATACATACATAAATAAACAAATAAATAAGACATTTACCACCCTTTAATGCATCTAGATGACTTAGCCTGCTGAAGCTGGCCAGGCATTTAATGTTACTTGTTATTTAATTATAGATCTCAGATAGAGGTTCTGTGAACCATGGTGCATTGTGCTGAAAATTTTCGCTGTGAGGATGCCTTAATTAAATTATGAGATAATATTATGCATAAAATCTTAGAATAGGCATTTTTGGTTAAGGTAGACTCAGTCTAAACTGGTCAAGTTAACACATATTCATGTCTAAATACAGCTGGAATAATCAAAATTCTTTAGGAAATGTGAGCTTAATATTCCTCTCTTTTATTTGCCTACTGATGTTTAATTCTCGAAATATGCTTTTGAATCCTCAGTCACTGACTTTATGTGACATATAAGTGATCAGATGTGAAATTTGTACATTTTAAACATGCATGCGTGATGGTGGAAGATAAGAAGATTTTGGCAAGCTCTGTTTGTCATCTGTTTGTTTGTGTTCTACAGCATCCAATAGGGATGGCTGTGTTTTAGTTTTTCAAGAAAACCGAATCAGATGTGGTGTAAAGTAAAGTGTGTAAATAGAGGCTTATTTCTCAGAGTGTTTGGTGTTGGTTGTAATCAAGCTCTTCTTGGTGTGCATGTGTGATGATGCAGCCATGTACCATTCCAAACCGATGTTGCATTTGCGGTTGCCTTAAATATCAGTATGCAAATGAGAGTGGCAAATAGGAAGCAACCATTTCCTTAAGGGTTTTGATTTGTTCAGATATATTTGGTTGCAGTACTGTGCTAACATGACCTTTTTTGAGCATTAGGGTATTTGGTTACTCAAATTATTATTTACCTCAGTTTTATTTTATTTTTTCTTTAGTTTTATTTAGTCATATTATGTTGACTGACATTCAAGACATGTGAAAAATGTTTTAGGTATGTTTAGTTATATTTAGGTATGTTTAGGCTAATCACATTTCGGTATGTAAATAGGTATAAGAAGGAAGGCTAATCGAAATTCGGTATGCAAATACACTGAACATTCTATCAATGTTACTCTCAAATGATCTAAAACAAATATTTTAGATCATTTGATTGATTAATTTGATAATATAGATTATTAAATAAAGATGAAATGTTAATGCATGTTAAGGGGTTTTGGAAAATATCTGTATTGAGGAAGGAATTAACATATAAATATATTATCACTATTACTGTTGTTATTAAAAAAGTGACAAAAAAATGCCGTACAATTGCATTAGTGTTCAATCTAAAACCTTACAGCAGGCTGCATCAGTTAGCTCGCATTCTATCACCATAGGAACGCCAGCTGGCCCCGTGGTGGGATGGTGGACATGTCTTTTGCCATGATGGGCCCCTGTTTCTGTCAGTGTTTCACTCTCTCTCCCTCTCTCGATTTCTCTCTCCACTCACACCGTCTAAGCACACTCACACAGCTTTACACGTCTAACAAGTGCTGCGACAGGGGGAGTTATTTCTGACCCTTGGCTCACCAGATCATCGCAGTGAATATTTCATGAGACATGCTATATTTATTAGGAAATTTACCACTTTCCACTCTCACCCTGCCTCACCTTGAGAGTGATCACAATGCTGGGCCCGTCGCTTCAGAGCCCACACCTGCCATTAATGTTGCCTCGAATCTAGTGCCAGAACGGTTTGTAGGTGTTATGCAAATTGATTCATCAGGAGCCAAAACGCTTGATGTTTGGGGCCTGTCACCCTCAGTGTCAGCATATTTGATGGTCACAGATTCATTGTAAATGGTAATTAAATGTCTTTTTTTTTAAGTATTTATTTATATTTACTTCATTTAAAACTTAAAGGAATGAACAGTACTTCAAAATATGTCTAAAACAGACCCCAGTCTTAGTAGTATAAGATAAAAGATTTATTTTACAGTTCACCTCATGGGGGCCGCCATGTTGAGATCACATGACCCACTGAATAAAATCACATTATTAGATTATTTTAATAGACACTTTTGCTTGCAGAATAAATGAATCATAGCTGACTGTGCACATCTCTGCTTTGGTAACTGAAAACTTTAGCACAATGCAATAAAGTACAACATTAAAATATTGAGTGCATCTTTAATTATTCAAATATGCAAATTGATTATGTTCTATTTATGGAGCACACTGTAAAACATTTGCAGTGTACTTCATATTTTATTTCTGAGTGATAAAATGTGGTTTTTGTATCTCAATAGCAAGATTGTGGTGTATCTCTAATCTCAGAGCTTTTAATGCTCTGGAGAACGATCCGGTCCTGGCTACAGTGATACTGAGCCTGGCCAGCCGGTTCCTGTTACGTGCCCTCACTTCCTACCTATTTTTGAGGTTTTGCCCAGAAAGATTTGTCTCAGAGTTTTTGTTTGCAGTGGTGCGGTGCCAGCATGGTTTGCCAGCTTTGTAACTGTGCATGATGTGCTTTATTTTGAATGTTAGCATTTATTTAGATTTCATATTTGTTTGTTATAAGACATTAGGTTGACTATAGGTTTCATCAACTAGCATGGTTTAGTCTACCTTGCATGTGCAGTTGACCTTTTCTCTGATGTAATGTCTAAATTCAATATTTACAGAGGGGAATTGACAGAACATGCGCTGCCCATTAGATGTTTTACATTGTTATAAAGCAGACTGAATTTTGAGTACATCAGAAGATGGTATATTTTTCTTATTTTCTTATTTTCTGCCCAGTAGAGATGAACATGCACAGTCCAGAATAAACAGATATTTGGATCCTCCCTCGCTGTGCAGAACATCTCAATTGAGAGTACATGTCTCTCTCTCAGAATCAACATATACACTGGGAGGGCTCTTCAATAAATAATGACACAACACAGGCGCAGAGATATCGAAAACATTCCATAATATGACACGCATGCCATTTTTTCAATTAAGATTCACAAAGGCTTGGCAGGAGGATGGCCTGGCCTGGTGCAGAGGCTATGCCTGAATCAATGTGCACAGATAGATGTGTTTGATTTAATATGTTGCCCCAGACACAGTTCTCTTGCTGGTCTTCTTGTTTTATTCCCTTTCAGTTGTTTCAGTTAAGCCTAAAGTCAGACTAAGCGGCCGTTTTGAAGTGATAATTTCCCACTTTTGTCTAGTTTTCCCATTTTTTGCCTCACTTTTTAAATGTCTGCATTAGCCACATTAGCCATTGCCTACGTTCAGATGTATAATGCAGCATTTTGCTTTTTTTCCCCTATATGTGCATTTCAAGTTTGCAGTGTGGATAGTATTTTGAATGTGGCATTGAGGTTTTTTGGGATGTCCAAGAAAACAAGCAGGGTTTTTTTTAATGTTTTCCTAGACTAGATGTACCATTGCACTTTTTAAACTTATTAACACTTAAGATTAACATTCAAATTTGCATTAATAGTTTATTTACTGACTTAACATGCTAAGCTGTTGCATTTGAAATAATTTGCATTTTTACATTACCGCGAAATGTAATCAAGCTGGCAAGATCAATTGGATTTATATGTTTAGAGCTATTAATTTCCTGGCCGTCGTGTAAAGTAGACGTATTTGATTTTAGCAATATCTCTGTTAATCGGCAGTTGGTTATGTGGCCCTCTGCAGCTCATGTCAAACTGTCCTCCATAGTTATGACATGGCCTTACATGCTGCTAAAGCCGTTCCCTTTGGTGAACCAGACTTTAATTTCTTCCCTCCTGTGTGTTTAATCCACTACTTCAAAATTCAGGAAAGTGCTACCTTTACTTAGCTTTTGAAATGCCTTCCAAATCCTTGCATTTGGGTTGTGTCCAGCAGTGGCAAGAACAGGAAAAGCCAGGAGGAGTGAGAAGCCGAGAACGAGAGAGAGAGAGAGAGAGAGAGAGAGAGAGAGAGTGAAAGAACGAGAGAAAACAGTTTTAGTCATTAATAGACCATAAAAAAGGAAAGCTGCATCCATGTTCTTCTCAGCATCTTGAAATCCTTTTCAGATTTTTGCCTCGTTGCTTTTTTCAGTTAATCACTTTGCATGCACTCATTTAAATATTAAAATTTTCTTTAATCATCAAAGGCAGTGAGCCTCATGCATATTCATATTCACACCCCCCCCCACGCTTCCACCAGAATTACAGGTTCATTACCTCGCTCCAAAGCCAAACAGTCATTACCAAGAGCCAGCTTTTTAATTGCGGATGCCTGGCCATCATCGCCTTACTGCTAAGATTTAAACTTCCATAAGAATATAAAAAAAAGATTTCCCAAGTTCAAAATAACTTAAGATACTTGTTATACATTCTCTGTGCCTTGGAAAAAAGTACAGAGAGGAGAGAGAGACCGAGAACGAGAGAGAGAGAAAAACCTGTTCTCTGGCTGGAGCTCTGAATATTTGTCAAGAGGCTTGACGAAAGTTGCATTTGCATAATGACTTTGTAGTTCTGCATTAATAAAATTTGCATATGAAGCCGTGTTAATTACTCCTGATCAGGCTTTTTTGCATTCATGCATGGTAATTTTCTGCGACTTGCGAGAATTGATGTCCTGGTGTCAGGGCTGTGATTGGTGGCGGTGGTGCTTGTAGATGTGGGGATTTGTGTGTGTGTGTGTGTGTGTGTGTGTGTGTGAGTAAGTGTGTGTTTGCGTATTTGTGTTTTAGGGGGGTCAGGAGGAGATGGCGTCGGATGTACTGGAGAGAAAGAGGAGATGGCACATTTGTGTGTTTGTGCGGGCCTCTTTATTGCATCGCTCTCATGCTGTTGTCTCAGATATCTCCTGTAATTGGTCTAAGAAAAAGAGCAGTCATTTAAACGGCTTTCTATGTAATAAAACGTCATAAAGCAAGCAGAAGAAAACAGCCCCTCAACTGCAGACAGGCATTTCAAATCTATTGTTTGGCCTATTTATTTCTAAACAAGACGACTGTTCTCTGCAATAGAAGGCTTCGGTGTATTTACCATCTGAATGGGGGATGTTGTGAGAATAGAACCAAAAATAGGATCGCTTACCTTCTTAATTTTCATTTCGTTCCAGATCTTCCCGTTTTCTTCCTCCTATTCCCCCCCCCCCTTTTTTTTTGTCTCACACCTGATTGGTTTAATCCGTCTTATTGCTAGTATGTAATTAAGTAACATGTTTACATTTCGCTTTCTTTTCTTGGTTTACTTAGCGTCAGCTTGTGTGATCTTTTTTTTCCTCCTTGCAAACCTGATAAAATGTTTCTAATTGCGATGTCTTTTTACTTGCACGTATGTGTTTTTTTACCTTTGAAATGAGCTCCATTTATTCAATCCTTAGGGATTTGCCTTAATTTAAGCATATCAATTTGTACACTTTTCACTAACATTACTTTTCCACTGATTTTTCTTTTCCCTTTGTCAAAGCCCTGCTGGGTTCAAGCATTTGCTTATGGAATTTTGTCCCCTCGCTTGTGGTTTGGCACAGTCATCACACAACACTGTGTTGCGCATGCATGCATGTGTGTGTGTGTATCCAGTTGTGTGTGTATGAGTAAATGCCCTTGCTAGCAAGACTGAGAAGTGTGTATGTGTGTTTGTTTCTCTCCTTTTCTTTTTCAGAAACCGGTGGTCTTCTTGTCATTTTGAAATAGCGACTGAATTAAACACAACTTTTACCAGCATGAGGATTCTGGGGCTGGTTCCAAATCAAAGAGATGTGTTTTGAGCCAACAGACGCTCAGCATATGAGCGCTATGCTGCAATGCACAGAGTGTGTGACAGCTCTGGCATACCTGAAGCCTGGCGTTTTCTAAACGTTGCCATGTGTGCCATCAGTGTTGTGATAATGGCAGAGAGAAACTTACAATGCCGCTAAACCCTCAAGGGTAGTGTAATCATAGCATCCCGCTCATATTACATGCATCTTTAAACATCAGAGCAAGTGATTTCTTTGAGCAAGAGGAACTAAATTGTATGAAATACTTGAAAAAAAAGGTATTTAGAAAAATCATATATTATTAATTTAGGAAGGCAGAGTTGAGCCAAAATTGACTCCCTTTCAATTTATGTGTTGGACGTTTGGACTTTGAATTGAATTGGCCACACCCCACAGGAAGTTGAATTGGAATGATAGGAAGAGGAATGTACTGAACTGTAATTCAAATAAATTCAACCTTTTTTTTTCTTTTTTTTTTGGAATATATATGTACTTTCATATTGGTCCACAAAGTAAATTGATTAAATATAATACAAATATTAACTAAATATTAACCAATATTTGCCAATGTTCAAAGTTTGTTACTTTTCTAGTTACAGTTATTTTAATTTGTTTCAGTACAATTTTTTTCTACTTCCTTACATTTTAAATTCGAATTCAGCATCCTTTTTGCTGCCTCAATTCACCCCCAAATAATTTGCAGTTTATCGTTTTTGTCACAGACGAGGGACTGACAGACTTCCCAGCGATCTGTAAAGAAGTAAACAATTCCCTCCTACTGTAATTGTGAGAGTGTAATCTTGTGTGCTCTGGACTGCGTACAAGCTTTAAGAGGTTACTATATCCCACATGAAGACATCAAACAGTCCCTGTGCCACTTTGTGGCTGTCGTATGGCGGGATTTTAGTCTCTCCCGACCACAGGCAGGGAATAAACTTGTCACTAATTTGGACTGTGAGCGCTGGCAAGGCTCTGTGCACACGCTGGTGGCTTTCGCCCTCATGCTGGCCTTTGTTTTATTTATTTTTCCGTTTCTTTTATTGTCAGCAGAGATGTACACAGCACACAGATTTCTCCTGCATCACTCGTGCGGAATTATTCAAGGTAACCAACAGCTTTTAAATCCTTTTAAGATTTTAGAGTTGACTTCTCAAAACCAAATACGTATATAGTGGTATTTTGTATTTATCTGCATTTGTTTAGCCCTGTCCTCCTCCTGCAGGTTTGAAAGCTGCTGTGCTATTCAGGAAAACTGAGCACCTTCCCGGCTCGCCTTTTGCATATCCTTACAGAGGCTCCATCAAACTGACAGTGTTTGTTTTGTGAACTAGTCTCCATGAAGATTTGAATTTGTAAAGCGGGGGAGATGCCGGGGACGAGAGCGTATTGTAAGCCCCTGAGGCTGGGTCTAAGCAGGCCTAGATGGCAGTCCCTCTATACCTCCCTCTAAAGCCGCTTTGGCAAAAGTGGATTGGCACCGCAAACAATGGGGCGGGTGTAGAAAGCAGTGGACAGGATGGGATTACCAGGTTAGCGCAGGTTCCTCCCAGTGTTTGCATATTCTCCTGGGCCGTTCAGGCTTTTTGACACGACGCGTCTGAGGGAATTAGTCCATCTCGCCGGTTTAAATCCAAACCGTCTAATGAAGCCTCTCAAGCCTGGAATGCTTCCCATAAAAGTGTGTTGCCATTTAGCAGGAGAAATCACCACTTAACAAAAGCTAATTTTTCCCTCTGTTAGCTCAGGAGGATTAGGGGCCAGTGGTTGAATAATACAAAGTTTGTGGATCATGCGGAGAGGTGGGGGAGAAGCTTTTAAGAGTGAAATTAAAGCCCGGTGACAGTCTACGGAGGGGTTGTTTGTCACTGTTGAAGGTAGGAAGCGTGGCGGAGTGCGTTCGGAAGGACCGGAGCGCTCTATGGAGATTGCGTGCACTGGTGTGCGCGGGCGGGCGGCACAGCTTGACGAATGCGTGTTGATCCCCTTGTTTAGGGGGTTTTAAGTCTACCCAATTTCACATGCTAGCGGTCGCAGAGCAGGCCCTAGACATTCCATCCTGCCAGAGTGATGGCTCTAGCCCCTTTAAGCTGAAATGCATCCTGCAATATTGATATTTGTCCCCCAGGGTCTCTCTCTTTCCCCCTCTGCCTTTCTTCCCCTTTGCTTTATACTGTCCTCTGTCTTTCTTCTTTTGAAACCCCCGGCATGTAAAGCAGCAAAATGCCAGGCCTGTGTGGATATGGCAGACCTATAATCATGCTTCTCTTACAGTAATTGCTCTCGTCTGTGGAGTTTAGAGAAAGCGCTATATCAAAGCGCTGGCTGGAGCAGGGGATCACGCGCTGCATCGTTCGATTGTCCCGTGAGACGCTCTCGGGTTAATCCTTTCCCTCGCCCTTCACCGTGACGAACCGATTGGCGTTTGGTGAGTCTGCAACCATTTCCGAACTTTCCATCCACCCGTCCCTGTTTAGGTTTGGCACATGTAGCTATCAAGACTTTATTTTGTTCTTCTGTGGGTGAATTCTGGTGTTACTTTACTATTTACTCTACACCCGGGACTGTCTGGGTGGCAGCGTGGTGAAACTAGAGCAAGTGTCTGCTTTCACCTCGATTACTCATCAGAGGCTCAGGCTTGTGCATTTAATCCAACCTCTGTCTTTATCAAAACACAATAAGCTCGACGAAACACATCAAATTATTCCCCTCGAAATGGCATGAAAAAGTGGCCCCTTTAATCTATTAAAACAATATGGCTGCATATACTAGCGTTTTCCTAGCTTAGAATCAATTGGATTACTTTTTGAACTCCTGAACAACAAAAATTGGCAAATAGCTGCGCTTGTCTGATAATTTCATATCTTTGACAAAAGCCGCTGTTGTTGCAACCTGTTGGAAGGCCAAAACCACCCATTGGCAGGCTAATTCATTTGCTAGCTCAAGGGCCTTTTAGCTGTAAACAATGCTGGACCTCAGCCAACAGCAGTCACTTATTGTGCTTTAATACACGTCCTTCTGATTAGACGCAGGAAAATAAATCACTTTCTTCAGCACTCAAAGCCACCAGAGAAACCCGCCGGTTAATCCAGCGAAATTGCTTGTGGCGGTTGAGTGGAGTAGAGATGAGAGTCTTGTTATTTTAAGATGGCACCCCTGTTGTCTGTATAGAAAGGTGTTAATGCACCTGGCATGACTTGAAGGAAAAATTGAAGATGAAAGGCGTATCTTTCAGGTAATTGAGCCACTTTTGTTTAGTTACCCTCTCTATCCTCTTAATTAGGACAAAGTTTTCTAAGGAAAGCATTATTTGCATGTGGGCAGTTAGGCAGTTGTTGTGTTAGGCCACCCTGTTCACTTACATCCATGCTAAGTCTTTATGCTGTGTCTTTATATGCAGAATTTTCTTGTGTCCCAGGTGGCCACGTCTTGGTCGGGAGAGATCTGTAGACCCCCGGCTGGGAGTATCGCTCTGTCCGCAGTCTGTGGCCCCTGTTGTTGGAAGAGGATGCCATGTGGAATTTTGCCTCTGGCGGAACTTTGGCCATCTGCCTAATTTGAAAGTGAGAGGTAGCATGTGAAATTAAATTAAATGGAGGCCAGTGCATCAGCCCAGTTTAATTTGGGCTGGAGAGTCAACTTTCTCTCTCTTTTTGCCAATTCAAACATCACTTCCCTTGATGGCACTAACCGATCTTCTCTCTCTCTCTCTCTCTCTCTCTCTCTCTCTCTCCTTAGAAATCAGATAAGAATTTAAGTCAATTTTTTCCTCTCTGCCGAGGCAGGGCGAGAAACCATTGCTCTCTTTGACAGTGAGCATTTTCCAGTTGTCTAGTGTCTGGCTGTCCAGACATTTCTAGTGTCTCTGTTCCAGCTCTCCTTGATGGCATGGACTGGGGCAACCTAGTTAAACTTTTAGCTGGCTTACTTTTTTTGATTGCTAAATCCACACTGCACTTTGTTTACACTAATTTGACTTGTACGTAAAGTGAGGGGTTAAAACTGGTTAAAGTTAGAAAAAAAGTGTCATTTTATTTCTTAAAAATCTATCTTAGGCTGACAGCAGTATTTTGGAACATGCTAGCTGGTAATTAGCTGGTTGACTGACTAAGAAGTTCCAAAATCCAGCTTGACCATCATAAGATGTCAAGACCAGCTGGTTTGTTGCTTGTCCAAGATTGTCTAGCAGCTTGTACCAACTAATGACCAGCTAAACCTACAGTACCATTTTCCAAAACAAATATTTACCAGCTGGATTTGATTGGAGGTTGTTATCTTGCGAATTCTAATGGGGGTTGTTCATCCAAACTTGAAAGTGAGTAAATTATGATTTTTATATTGTTCCAAATTTGTATGATATTTTTTTTTCCTGTGGAACACAATGAAATACTTTTTGAAAAATGTTTTTGTTCATTTAATGAAAGTCAGTGGGGTCTAAAACTACACTGGACCCCACTGATTTTCACTGTATGGACAACAGAGACATTTTTCAAAATATCTTCTTTTGTGTTCCACAGAAGAAAGAAAGTCATACAGGTTTGGAATGACACGAGGGTGAGTAAATGACAGAATTTTCAATTTAGGGTGAACTATCCGTTTTATCAAATTAACTAGATACAGTATCTCAGGTCCTCAGAGCCTATATCAGTACATATACCAGGTATATCTGAAAAAACAATCCCTTGAATTTAGTCCCGATGTTTATAATGTGCTAGAATGTCAATGGTTGACCAGTTAGAAGTGAAGAGTTGATATTTAAAGTTCTTCCTTCGCTGAGGACCAGGTTTTGGGAGGAGAGAAGGGGGCGTTCGAAGAGCTCTGTTTCTGGCTAATGAAAACAGATTGGACTGGTTATGGGAGAGGGCCTGGTTTCAGTTATACTGGAGACAGGCGTACTGTGTGAATGCCATACCCCCCACTACCACCACCCTTTCCTCCATTTACAGTCTCTGACATGTTTTTTCCAGCATTACTTTCTGCTGTGCTCTTTTCTTAAGCTTTTTTTTTTTTAAGCTTTTTTTTTTTCCAACTCCCTTTTTCACTTGGGAATTAAAAAGAAGGAGAGCAGCTCATGGCTCATGTAATCATGCTCACCATTTTGAGACATTTATTTTTGTTGTCAGGGAAAAAATTGGTTGCAAAGAGTTAAAATCTCACTCACAAAGAGCATTTTCAAGTGTGTGGTTTGACACGCTGAGCATGCCAGCGTTCATGCCGCTGAGAGTCATGTGATTATCATCATCTCTTTGACATCGGGGTCATTTTACAACTTCAACTCATGGTTATAATCATCCCATGAGAAAATGTTTTCTTTGTGCTCACAGGGAGGGGTACTTTGTTTATGCAGACTGGAGCACCCAGTTTCTCTTATTATTTTGTCTAGCTGAATGCTCTACAGACAGGGATACAAAACATTGCCTGGGTAAGGCAGACCTGGCCCCCTTCGAGCGTGCGTTTTAAAAACTTCCGGCCTGTCAGTACACAAACCTCTGTGTTTTGTTTGCTAATTGCAGCTACATCATCCTCCGTGTTTGGTCTGGCTCAGTGATTTAAATATTTCATGCAGTTTGCAGAAAGGCTTTAGTTACAGTATTTTTTGTGTGTTGCTCTAAAACAACATTTACATTCAGTTGCAGTGCGGCCGAGTGCCACGGAAATGAAGTGCTTGTGCAATTAGTACGTTATTGCTAGCTGTTCCTCCCCGGTCTGAAGTACAGAGTGGGCTGGGACACAATGGCTGGCGGGATTATTGGGTGCATTTGGTACGCCTGATTACATTTTACAGGTGCTTGTTAAAGCGAGCCTTTCACACTCCTGACTGCCTGATGATAGGAAGCACCTCTCACACAGGTCATGTGTTTATGTACGTGCGTGTGTGTATGTGTGTGTGTTTTCACCACTCCTGAGGTCCAACAGTCTCAGCTGCCCCCTGTCACAGCGCAGTCCATCAGGTGCAGCTTGCGTGTGATCAGGCCCTTATAAGGGCCATTTAAGATAGAAGACACACATCCTCCCCCTTTCTCCAGCCCCTCGATTCCTACTCTAACCCATGTCTGGTCTGAATCTGCTCTTCCAGGACACAGCGCACAGGTTCTCTCTGTCTCAGCAGTGTAAACACAGAGAACTTGGCGAGAGCGCATAGACGCTGCCTCTGAAACCACATAAAAACACTTACAGGTTTGTTCAAGTATACTTATGAGTTGACTGCTAATGGATTTTAAAGGTGCTGTAAGTGTTGTTAGCCATTCTGGAACGTCTATTACTACACATAGAAAGTTCCTGAAAAGACAGAAAAAAAGTTCCAAAAAGTTGTCCACTTGGATTAAAAAAATGTGATCAGATGTTACTGTCAGATAATAGGGACATTTTCTACGTGCCAACACTCTTACAGCACCTTTTAATTGAGCTAGTTTCTCCAGATTGACCACAAAATGTCTACCTGTATCCTTAAACTTCTGGCATTTTTCGTGAAGATTTAATTTTTTTAGCAATTAGGACCCTGTTTACATGACTTTTTTTAGGCAGTGCACATCATCAGAAAGAGAATGAAGATGATTTTTTAACAGTGAGAGAGGGAGTGAATTGACAATTGTAAGGCAAATGCTCACAAAAGTCTATTTTTTGAAGGTAGTAAGGGATTTAGCTGTTCTGTTAGTATGATTATGCTTCATACGATATCCTGCTAATTTTTTCGAATGCAAGTATCACCTGGCTTCATGCACCCCATAAAATGCACCTCTCTCGAATTTCCCCCAAGCTGGCATCTCTGCACCAAAATTGCTGGATAAATAAAGGTGCCCAACCACAAGCCAAAGCCTAAATTTTGCTCTGCCGTGGGAGATATTTTTTTACACCCACTTCTGAGGCTACTGTAAACGTGTTTAGGAATCCACAGACCGATCAGTGAGGCAGATGTTTGAGTCACCTTCCTCATACATTAGTCTGACAATTGCAGGAGTCAGATAAGAAGTAACTCAGGATGCTGGATTTTTCTATAAATCTCTGCCTATAGCACAACAGTTTCACAAGCTCCTTTTTAGTTCTTTGAAACAACTTAAAGGATTTTTATATAGTTCAGAGGTTGCTGTTTCAGTTAGGTATCAATTCTGTCTCCAGTATTTTCCCTTAACTTGCTTAAGTTAAATAATATAAATAAAAATAGAATAAGAAATTAGCTATCAAATCTGATTTGATTTGCATAGGCCAGATAATGTGGTCTTGGAAGAATTTGATGAGGAATATTTGAGTTCATATTGCATTCTGTTATTTAAGTGAATGGGAGCACAGTTTGTCACATGTCCTGCAGGGTACCTGATAAAAGTACTTTGTTACTAATATTATTTTGTTTATTAATTATTTTATTTATTTATTGAATATACATCAGTACATTTTCACAGATTATTATGTAGATGTAATGGCAGTGCCTGTGCCCCAAAAGACTGGAGACTTGTTATATCATACAGAGCCAGGCCCCTCTTGGGCCTGTACACTTTGGACCCTCTCACTCTGGCATGGGGGCAGACTGAAGAGGCTGTCCAAAAATATGTTGGTTTTTAGTCCCGTGCAAATCAGGCTTATGGTGTGTTCACAGTGGAAGTACAAGTCATGGCATCGATGCAAAAAACACGGTATGTGCCTGGTTAGACAAAAACATGACATGAGTGGCAACAAAACAAACATCCTCGCTTTAAACATTTAGACCACGATTTAACAATTATTAAAATTGTTAATATTCACTAAATGGATGTGAACTACCTTGCCAGTCACTTTTGATGTTTTTGTCTGATTTAGCATCCAGGGTAATGCGGCATTCAGAAATGAATTAAGAATGCTATTTAAATTCCTGAATTTGAATTGAGGTAAGCAGAATTGCAATTTTTTTATATACAAGGAAGATGAATTTAATAGAATTTTTTATTTTATTTTACTTTTTTTATTAGAAAAGCAAACTTTGTCAAGACTTTGATTGTTGGTTTGGCAAAGATTTCTTTGAGTTTAAAAAAGCTTTGAAATTGAAACATTCAGTTCTTCAATTCTGAATTTTGCCTAACCTGATCTTCGCATTAATTTGCTATGACTACTTATTTCTATTGATTCTATTCTAATGTTTTAAACCCACAACATTTGCAATTCTGAGAAGTTCTCTCTTGCATTTTGAGGCAGGCAGGTGAAGCTGCTGTTACTTATGACCTGTGTAGCAGGATTAAGAGGTTTGAATTGCCCCCCTCCCCCAATCTAATCTAAACGCAGCCCACTTCCTCACTCCCCCCCTTCTTCCCAGTGCTGACCAGCCTGATGCCGATGTTAAGCCATGTCTGTCCCATTCACCTCTAATCCTTTTAATTTGTTAACATGACACAGGCTTTCATACACAGAGCTGCTGACTTAGGCCTTCCGCATTAGCTCAGGTTCCTCATCCAGAAACTATTGAAAGCATCTACCTTTTTCACACTGTCGCGCACACACGGCCACACTTCCACACGGGCACACTTATGGTAATTTTAAAGCCTTATTTAAAAGCTGATGTTCTCCAGAGGGAGTAAATCCAGTGGACTGGTAATGACAGTTTGACATCCACCTTTCCCCCGTCCGCAGAGAGGATGAAGGAAGATGAGACCTTCTGTTCTCCTTTAGCTCCCTCTGCTTGACAGTGACCCAGCGAGCCACGGTTTCCTGACATGATGTTCAAAGTTCTGACCCACACACGCACCTTTGCACACACTCCACGCCTATCTACCGCTGGCCTGTTTTGGAATGACATGACCTCATTGGAGAGAAATTGTTAATTCTTCTCTCTGCCTTGCCACTTTGCTGTCACTGGGTGAGTTAATGAATTTAATTCATTCTGATTTTCCTAAGCTGCTCAGCGTTTGTTTAAATTCATAAGAAATAATGTCAGTAACCCTTCAGCTCCGTACCCCCTCCCGACCTGCCTAATCCCTGCCTCCCCTAATCTCACGTGAGGAGATGGGCCGTGGCGCTGCCACATGCACCCAGATTTTGCTCCACACGGGTTAGTGTAGTGAGGAGAGGAGAGTGCGTCTTTGTCAGTCAGGGGAAAAGCTTTAACACAGGCAGTCATATAAATGTCAGTTCTCACGGTCACGTACTTTTCCTGTCAGAGATGAATATAAATAACATCCTTTGCGTGAAATTATGACAGGATAATGGACGTTCGTGTTGGTTTTTGGGAGTAGAGGTTTGGCATTTTGTAAGGGCTCCATGCTCCAACTTCAGCACAAGTCCAAATGGCTAATCACTTGTGGTGAACATTTTTGAGAACTCTCTTAGTTACAAACTCAGACTTGATTTACCATTTGCTGTTAAAGAAGATCCAATGCTTGCAAAAAATGTCTAGGTAGCATCGCAGTTAGGTTTTGTGTGCTGCAAAAATTCTATTGTTAAAAAGTATTCTTAAAAATACATTTTAGTCAAGATGTAATCCATGAAAATTTCTTAGTTCAGATTTTATGCAGTGTTGTTTTTCAAGTAAATTTATCTTGTTTTAAGGGTTTTTAGGTATTGAAAATACTGAAAAAACTGAAAAACAAGACTACTTCTCAAAAATCTTTGCTTTGTGACCCCTTTCTTCCCATCATTTCCAGTCCTGTTTCTCACATGTGTACAAATAAAATTGGTGATAATGACAAAATAAAATAAAGACAAGGTGTGACATATGTAATTAACAGAAAAAATGAAAAAAAAAATAAAAATAGGGAAAACAAGTGGGTGAAAAGTAGTGAAGTAGTATGTCCAAACTGCTGAAGTGTGTTTATCCTCTTGAACTCAACCTGTCCAGTTGGGGATTTGGCAGATAGGAGGCAGAGAATGTAAAGCAGATGTTAGCTGTGGGAAATGGCTGTGCGCTGTCCAGTCCAGGTTTGCACTGGTATGTCAAGCAGGCTGTAAAAAAACAGCTGCTTCTAGATTCCTTCGCCTCATTTACACTTAGTAAATCACCCATGATTCCCTGCTCCCCTGCTGAATGCTATCTCTCCCCCTCAGATCTGCCCACTGTCTTTGTGGCAGACGTTGCTGTCTCCGCTGAGAACACTTTGAGATGCGTAACTTTGCGGCTAAGGATGTCCCTGCTCTTTATGGCACTAGTTCACGATTATCTCTCCTTTTTGAGGCTTGCGGAGCAGGTGTAGCTCTTCCTACATGTGTACGTCATGTGTGTAAAAGTGCGAAGCATTCCTCCACACGAGGGGAAACCGGGGGCAGGCGCAGATCTGGCTTTCCACAGCTTTGCTCACAGCAGCACAATGCGCCGGGACTGATTTGCATGTAATTGTTGCCTCCGATTTGCCATGATATTCATAAACAAGACATTAGCAATTCAAGGTGAGGAATTAGAGGCCTGGGAGACTCCCAGATCACACGTATGGTAATGAAGCCCCTGGCTTAATAATGCAAGAAATGTCAGGAAACTTTCCACAAGCTGGGCGGACAGGAGGGAGGCACCCTGTGCCTAGGGCTCATGTCATCTTTGTTCTAAATGCAAATCAGTTTGTCGTGACATTGACTCTATCAAATGTGGAGCGCTCCGACACCCCGGGCCCAGAAGTGGGCTGTCAGGTCTGGCTTAGCCTCCTAGGTCCACTCTAGCTCACGCAGCGGATTCTCTCGTCCTGCGCTGCCTACTTCATGGCATTTGGAGTTATCGATCTGCAACACGGAGTACTTGTTTTTGTGTTTTCCTCTCTGTTTCTTGTTTTTAGTCCTCTCACAGGAAGACTTTAACAGAGCAAAGCGCTGGAGAGAGTCAGTCTGTTAGCTGGAATTCAATCCGCCTAGTCTGCAGGTACAATGAAATACAAGGAATATAATCTTGACCTTAATAATTTAAGGACTCCTGTGTGTGAAAAACTCCAGGCAGTTCAAAGAGAGATGACTCCAGCTCAGAAAGGGAGACTTCTAACGCTCTGGAAATTCCAAGGTTATCTTGAGTAAGTCCTGGTTAACAGGATGTCCAGTTTTGAAGTGGGATTTGCAGTCCCATGTGACCAATTTTTTCTCCTTCTTCCCTTTGCTCATCTCCAGCATGAAAAGACAGAGTCTCCCAAAATAACTCCAAATGTTAAGATATTAATTAAACATTAAGGGGCGAGAAGACGGATAATGAGGGAGACTCTTCACAAACAGGCTGCCTAGTGCTCCAGTCAGGAAGCCTGGGATGAATGAAGGTACCAAATCAGTTGCTCTCCACTCTCGGTCTCTGCAGTCATTACACAAATTACCTCCCAGCTTCAATATCCGCCTGCACCTCTTGCAGTTGTCATAAGTAGCCCTGGTCATTAGAGTATGCTGGGTAATCAGATGGAACAAAATTCATCCCGAGCAATTAAAAAACACCTCCAAGACCCGGTGGCTGGCAATTAAACCTTTCACTGCGCATCTCGACCATCATCGTCTTGGTTGTTTTATATCCTATAACTTCGAGCGAAGTATTTAAAAGTTTGACCTTAAGACAATTCCTTCTCAAATCAGATGTTTAAGCCCTTTTCTTCGTATTTACCTTGCATCTACAGTTTGTTTAAAAGCCTAATCTGTTCCAACGCATGACAAATACCCTTTTGATTTTGCCGTAATAAGGCATTTGCATACATTTCTCTTATTTCACAGCACACAGAGTGTAGAGCGGGGAATGAACGCTGTAATTTGATGGCCTTGACAAAGTTGACATTAATCCTAAACTGTCTAGGGATTGGCACTTCCCCAGCAATTGTCGATCTAGAGGTAAACCTGTTTCCCTCACTGACTGGTGCAGCCTTCCATAATAGCCATGATTTAATTTAGCTATTTAACCTGTAATTCCAGCAATATTTATTGAAGAGCGAGGGGAGAAAATTGGGCCATTAGGTGCTGAGGATGAATACATTGAGATGAAAATGAACACGCCTAACTGGTAGTTGACCTTCGCGTTTTGTAGCAGTTTTTATTAGCGCGGGCCACAGTAATTACTGCAAATTGAATCATAGAGAAAACTGAAATCATTTGGTAATGAGCATTTTTATTCGTTATTGCACTTTCCGACTGGGCTCTGAGGTATGAAGTCGCCGCTCGGCATGCGTTCCTGGGAGGATTCCAGTACATGGAAACCCGGCTAAATTAACACTGCCGAATATTTCTTCTCAGATCTGCGCCATGAAACGGTGTAACCAGCTTCTCCAGCTCACACCTCGTACGGGTATAAAGACATACATTATAAACATCTCTCTCTCTTTTTTTTTAACCAGATGATTTTCTCCCGGAACCTGAGGTGATGTTTTGTTGTTTGGTTTGTTACATACGGTGGCTGGATTTTGTTGTGTGCCATCTTTAAAACAACATCCTCTCACATCCTCAGATGTTGTTTTTCTGAGCCGGGGAGAGATGGGGGCTGGGGATGCCAATTTATTTGTGAGCATTGTCTTTTTTGGACGGCATATGGCGCATCCTGTAAGACGTTGCAAGATGCAAATTCAGGGGAGTCTGACTTTAAATGAAGCAGTGACAGTGACAGGAGCCCTTTTGAAGAGCACACATCACAGTACTCCAGGGAGGAACAGCAGGGAAGACCCACAATGCCGTGCGGCTCTCTCATTCTCTCTATCTCTCTTTCTCCCCTCTCTGTCTGCACCACCCACCTCTTCCTTACAGTATGAAGGCATTCATCATACAAGAGACCAGCGTTACTGTATGCATGCGGCCCTCATTTACAGGCTTATCCAGCACCCTGGGTTCCTCAAAGGGAGGCTAGCCATAGTGTCGAAATCCTGCAGCCATAACATCATCTTAGTTCTACCAATGTTTACAGTCTCATTTTGTTTTTAATCTTACGAGTCTTTCTTTGTTTAGCGTATAGCGTTTAGCATGAGGTGACGTGCTGTGTCGTTTACGTATCCATGGATTATTTCCATTCTCACAAGGGACTCCAATTTGCTTTTTTTCCCTCTCGCTCTCCCTCCGTAGATTCAGATAGACAAGTATTTTGCCTCACAATTGCGTCTCTGTTTGATGCGCTCATCTGGTTGAATAGAGACGTGTGGCGATTCTTTACATTCAGCTGCGCAGTGCTTTGCAGCTAGACGCTGCGCTTGAATGAGGCTGCCGCCATGTTTCACGAGACCTGTCTTTGCTCTGCAAAACAGCAGCTTGAGTCCTAATTAATGGGACATGCGTCGCTCTGCATATCTATCCGAGGAGAATCTAACTTAATTTTCGAGCAGGGTGTCCACACTAATAATCGTTCAACGGAATAGTCATCCCGAGGCCTGTGGAGTTTAGTCCCTCTAAATTATCATTAATCAATATTACAAAAAAAAAAAAGTCTGGGAGAGCACGCCAGGATAGGGATGAAGGTGGAGCTTATTAGAGACGTCTCAGAAGTTGTTTGCATGAGGCAGGGCCTCCCCAAAAGCATGGCGCCTTATTCAAAACAAGCGTAATAAAACCAGGGTGTTAAGCTTTGGAGAATCTGCAGAATTATGTGCATCGGATATACTGAACTTTTTTTTTTTAAATGTAATGTATGGAATACGAAGGAACAGTGTAGTCTGGGATGCGATTTCAATGTTACTCTCTTAGAAAAATTACCCATAATTCAAAGCTGCCAAATTTAGTACATCACGGTGCTCTTAAATGCGTTTTCTACACAAGCACCCTTAACCTGTTCTTATTAACAATTACGGTAATTTTTCACTTTTCAGCAGCTTCGTTTTATTTTTGTTTCAAGCTGAAAAATGTTTCCAGACCACCATAATGAAGCACTTATGTCTCAAAGGCTTCTCGGTCAACGGCGTGACTCTCTCTGGATCTGTCGTTACTGTACTATGACAGTAGTTTCTGTTGGAAATTTGGATGGCGTAACTGTAAATGCCGAAAATGGGACACCGGACTCCCTTGTGGGCTCAGAAAAGCTACCGTGCACGAGTGAGCTAGTTTCTCGCTCTCCCTTTCTTTCTTGCGCGCGCTTTTCCCTCTTTCCTCTGTAAGCCATCCAAGAAGCCCCCTGCCAAAGCTGTGTGTGAACCACAGCCAAACAAAACACAGGCAGCCATCCAGGCCAGCGCGGCACGCTTCCACTAATAGAGAGAGAAAAGCTTCCAGACCCAACACGCTACTTACAGGATGGCAAAATTCTTTACGCTAGATAATAACTTAATGACAGCCTAAATGAAGTCCCTATAGTGAAAACCACTGTCAGCAAATGAGCACCTCATTAAAAGATGCTATATCCCTTTCCTCCCCCCTCCCTGTCAATTAATAACCTGCCTTTATTGTGTCAAAAATCTGAAATTCCTGGAGATTTTTGTTCCTTTGTCCTCGCAAGACAATCTGATTGTGTCTCATTCACTAACACACACGCACACACACACACACACACACACATTCACCCTATGCTTTCAAAGCAAATAATATAAACTATGTAACAATTTATGCCAAAGCAAACATTTTTTTTTTGCTTTTTAACTGTCTCACTCTTTTTTTTTTTTTTTAAATATGATGATATGGTCTATTTTTTATCTCATTTGTGAATCCTGGACCACAAAACCAGTCTTAAGTCGCTGGGGTATATTTGAACCAATAGCCAAAAATACATTGTATGGGCCAAAATTATAGATTTTTCTTTTATGCTAAAAATCATTAGGATATTAAGTAAAGATCATGTTCCATGAAGATATTTTGTAAATTTCCTACCGTAAATATATCAAAACTTCATTTTTGATTAGTAATATGCATTGCTAAGAACTTAATTTGGACAACTTTAAAGGTGATTTTCTCAATATTTTGATTTTTTTTGCACCTTCAGATTCCAGATTTTCAAATAGTTGTATCTCAACCAAATATTGTCCTATCCTAACAAACCATACATCAATAGAAAGCTTATTTATTCAGCTTTCAGATGATGTATAAATCTCAATTTTGAAAAATGTACACTTAAGACTGGTTTTGTGGTCCAGGGTCACATTTATGGTGCAAACAACAAAAGCCAATCCATTCATTAAGCACATCTTCAAGTGTACTTTATGCTCAAACATTGGCCTTGTCGCTATTAACGACTACCACAAAATAAGCGTCAAGGTAAATTTGTGACACTAACTGTGAACTGCAATATAAAGTGGCCACATTGCAGAGAATGCATGTTGAATAATTTTTATTCCTCTTTTATTTTTGTATTATTTATTTTTTCATTTTCAGGATGAAAGCTAAAGTGGATCATTGTACCTCTCAGAGCGACGCTGAAACCTATTAACTGTCATCTTTTTATTTTTCGGTTAATGTGCCTTTAAGCCCAGCATTTGCATGCCGTTTAAGTCGGTGTGTGCGAAGAGCCACGATTGTTATTAGTGATAATTTCTCTTTAATTGAATTGGGGTCTGCATGCACGACTGATACTGGCGATGACACACACTTTCACACAATACTGTCCTCGTTCTCCTCTCCCGCCTGGCAGCTGGGCCTCGTTGGGAATATCTAATTGAAAATAGAATCAGCCAGTGCTCAGCATGAGAAACTAATCACTCAAAACTTATCAGCAGAATGGGCAGGCTGCTATTCGGCCCTTTCATTTCCAAATCTGAGAAATCTGAATCATCATAATGCACTACAACAATGAAAAAAAATCTGTAATCTGGTAAAAAAAAATCTGGTAATTTAGCGTCATGCTTTTTGTTGTATTTGCAAAGGTAAATGTGTACATATCTGTGCTTGTATACATAACTATGATCTTAGTTTTATTAGTGGATGCTATTCTGAAGTAATCTTTTAAAGTAAATTTTAGTTTTATAATTGTGTATGTGTGGGTGTATATGTAAAAATATTAATACAATTAACAATATAATAAATTTAAAATAATTCCATAGCCTAACAAAGCCTGACTCACAATCCAATAAAATAACAATTTTTTAAATTTTTTGGAAATCACGTTACGATTGTTATGTGTTGCGGATTCCGTTTTATTTTGGGTCTTGGGTATGTCCGCATTTATGTATGCATTTTTGTATTTATGAGTGTGTGTTTTAGGTGCATAGTTAGTATTAGTACATTTAATATTAGCACCTCATTAAAAGATGCTATATCCCTTTCCTCCCCCCTCCCTGTCAATTAATAACCTGCCTTTATTGTGTCAAAAATCTGAAATTCCTGGAGATTTTTGTTCCTTTGTCCTCGCAAGACAATCTGATTGTGTCTCATTCACTAACACACACGCACACACACACACACACACACACATTCACCCTATGCTTTCAAAGCAAATAATATAAACTATGTAACAATTTATGCCAAAGCAAACATTTTTTTTTTGCTTTTTAACTGTCTCACTCTTTTTTTTTTTTTTTAAATATGATGATATGGTCTATTTTTTATCTCATTTGTGAATCCTGGACCACAAAACCAGTCTTAAGTCGCTGGGGTATATTTGAACCAATAGCCAAAAATACATTGTATGGGCCAAAATTATAGATTTTTCTTTTATGCTAAAAATCATTAGGACATTAAGTAAAGATCATGTTCCATGAAGATATTTTGTAAATTTCCTACCGTAAATATATCAAAACTTCATTTTTGATTAGTAATATGCATTGCTAAGAACTTAATTTGGACAACTTTAAAGGTGATTTTCTCAATATTTTGATTTTTTTTGCACCTTCAGATTCCAGATTTTCAAATAGTTGTATCTCAACCAAATATTGTCCTATCCTAACAAACCATACATCAATAGAAAGCTTATTTATTCAGCTTTCAGATGATGTATAAATCTCAATTTTGAAAAATGTACACTTAAGACTGGTTTTGTGGTCCAGGGTCACATTTATGGTGCAAACAACAAAAGCCAATCCATTCATTAAGCACATCTTCAAGTGTACTTTATGCTCAAACATTGGCCTTGTCGCTATTAACGACTACCACAAAATAAGCGTCAAGGTAAATTTGTGACACTAACTGTGAACTGCAATATAAAGTGGCCACATTGCAGAGAATGCATGTTGAATAATTTTTATTCCTCTTTTATTTTTGTATTATTTATTTTTTCATTTTCAGGATGAAAGCTAAAGTGGATCATTGTACCTCTCAGAGCGACGCTGAAACCTATTAACTGTCATCTTTTTATTTTTCGGTTAATGTGCCTTTAAGCCCAGCATTTGCATTTTTTTTTTGCTTTTTAACTGTCTCACTCTTTTTTTTTTTTTTTAAATATGATGATATGGTCTATTTTTTATCTCATTTGTGAATCCTGGACCACAAAACCAGTCTTAAGTCGCTGGGGTATATTTGAACCAATAGCCAAAAATACATTGTATGGGCCAAAATTATAGATTTTTCTTTTATGCTAAAAATCATTAGGATATTAAGTAAAGATCATGTTCCATGAAGATATTTTGTAAATTTCCTACCGTAAATATATCAAAACTTCATTTTTGATTAGTAATATGCATTGCTAAGAACTTAATTTGGACAACTTTAAAGGTGATTTTCTCAATATTTTGATTTTTTTTGCACCTTCAGATTCCAGATTTTCAAATAGTTGTATCTCAACCAAATATTGTCCTATCCTAACAAACCATACATCAATAGAAAGCTTATTTATTCAGCTTTCAGATGATGTATAAATCTCAATTTTGAAAAATGTACACTTAAGACTGGTTTTGTGGTCCAGGGTCACATTTATGGTGCAAACAACAAAAGCCAATCCATTCATTAAGCACATCTTCAAGTGTACTTTATGCTCAAACATTGGCCTTGTCGCTATTAACGACTACCACAAAATAAGCGTCAAGGTAAATTTGTGACACTAACTGTGAACTGCAATATAAAGTGGCCACATTGCAGAGAATGCATGTTGAATAATTTTTATTCCTCTTTTATTTTTGTATTATTTATTTTTTCATTTTCAGGATGAAAGCTAAAGTGGATCATTGTACCTCTCAGAGCGACGCTGAAACCTATTAACTGTCATCTTTTTATTTTTCGGTTAATGTGCCTTTAAGCCCAGCATTTGCATGCCGTTTAAGTCGGTGTGTGCGAAGAGCCACGATTGTTATTAGTGATAATTTCTCTTTAATTGAATTGGGGTCTGCATGCACGACTGATACTGGCGATGACACACACTTTCACACAATACTGTCCTCGTTCTCCTCTCCCGCCTGGCAGCTGGGCCTCGTTGGGAATATCTAATTGAAAATAGAATCAGCCAGTGCTCAGCATGAGAAACTAATCACTCAAAACTTATCAGCAGAATGGGCAGGCTGCTATTCGGCCCTTTCATTTCCAAATCTGAGAAATCTGAATCATCATAATGCACTACAACAATGAAAAAAAATCTGTAATCTGGTAAAAAAAAATCTGGTAATTTAGCGTCATGCTTTTTGTTGTATTTGCAAAGGTAAATGTGTACATATCTGTGCTTGTATACATAACTATGATCTTAGTTTTATTAGTGGATGCTATTCTGAAGTAATCTTTTAAAGTAAATTTTAGTTTTATAATTGTGTATGTGTGGGTGTATATGTAAAAATATTAATACAATTAACAATATAATAAATTTAAAATAATTCCATAGCCTAACAAAGCCTGACTCACAATCCAATAAAATAACAATTTTTTAAATTTTTTGGAAATCACGTTACGATTGTTATGTGTTGCGGATTCCGTTTTATTTTGGGTCTTGGGTATGTCCGCATTTATGTATGCATTTTTGTATTTATGAGTGTGTGTTTTAGGTGCATAGTTAGTATTAGTACATTTAATATTTATGTATCACTTTGTAAAATATTACCTGTATAAAAGTGTGTCTTGTGATATTTAGGTGTAAATGATTCCTTATGGTTATTTTAGGTGGAAATGTGTGCAAACGTGTGTTGATACAAAAATCTAATAGTGAATAGCTACAGCACCCCATGCCGGCACATCCACCTAAACCTGAGCACACTCTTAGTGTTAGTAGCAAGAGAAGTGCTGCACGTTTTCTCTCCCGCTCTCTATCCCCCTCTCTGCCTCTCTCTTCCTTTTTTCATATGGAAATGTGAAATAATAGGGTGATTAAATAGAGCTGTATATTAAAGTACAGCTGACATTAGAATTAGCATAATGTGCTCTCGCCTCGGGCTGCATACTTTATTTGCCATCTGCGTCGGACTCCAATCCCCTTGGGAGTGCGGGCGCTGAACACTTCTCAATAAACTCACGCCCGAGTCCCTTCAGCACGGCCACAAATATCATTTCAGGCAGCGGCCACTGATTCATCTTAATTGTGGGGCAGAAATGAACATTCGGCCCCCTGATGACTTCTGTTTGTCTGCGAGAGTATCAGCTAGTACAGTAGCCTGTGTTTTATGCCCCGGTAGTTAGCATAGAGAAAGGCTCTCTCTCGTTCTCTTCTCTCTTCCCCTCTCTCTCCACACACAGAGGAAAAGGACAGTGCCTGGGAAACACAGACGCTACTTGTTTTCTAGGCCTCCTTTACATGGAGCATTAGTCTTTGAAAGCATCTGCCATAAAACAAAAAGAGGAGGTTGGAGGGTTGTGTGTGTGTTTTATGCATATATGGGTGGGGGGGGCGGCATTGTGCTGGAGCTTACGCTCTGTCCGCTGTAATTAAGTCAAAGGCTTTACAGGACAACGGTAGAGGTAAACAGATGTTCTTATGAATGCACATCAGCCACATAATAACATCTAGTGGTGAATGCATTTTTTTCTCAGCGAACCTTTAAAATGCATTTAAGTGCTTGAAAATGTTTCATTTTTTCGAAGGTTTTTACATTTAAAAGGGCACTGATTCAACATTTCTTTCTGTGTCATATATATCAGCTAACACACATCATCTGACAGAAGCTTTTTGTTTTAACCCTCGTGAGTGACTGTTCGTATTTTATGTTTGAGGTCTCAAATAGTATAAATCTTAATAGTAATTATAAAATATACCTTTCTCCCCATTTGCATTTTTTTTATTAATTAGTATCATGAGTTATTCAAAATCCAATTTATTATTGCAATTATTATTGCATTATTGCAAATTTAAATTATCATAAAGCAAATATGCACTTTTTAGAACTGTGTCTGAAAACAAATATAGTAAATTTGTTTGTTTGAGGTCACTTTGACCATAGGAAAAATTAATTGTAGAAGCTTACAATAAAACAGTGGTTGGAGTGTATTTCTTAGTGTTTAGACCAATCTGAAACTGATGTTAGCATATGATTTATTTTTTTATTTTAAACACTAAAAAAGAATATATGATTTTTCATTGAGGATGTTTAAAGCATATTATTACTTTTGTTTATAATCAGATTTTTATAATATTAGGAAAAGTCATTAGGAATCAACCTGATATTTAAATTCTAAAGGTGTGTGTGTGTGTGTTTAGTTATTAAATGGCATTGGGTCAGACCCCAAACAGTACTTGAAGTTCAAACTATTGATGATGATATTTCTCGAAAGCACAAATAGGATGCTATGATACCGGCAGAAGAAAACGTCACATTTTGGGATGTGCATTTTTTTTTAATGTTGTTAATGTGGAACTTTTGAAAATTTTATATGTGCATAGCACTACTCCTTTTTTTTTTTTTTTTACTAATTTACATGTTTGTGTGCTTACTGTTCAAATTCCTTGATGAAATATTGCATCTCAGTACACCAATAAGATGGAGCTTTAGGCTACTGCTGTATGTAATCCCTTGTCTCTATTTCTTTCAGATGAAAACATACTCCCCTGTTTAGCATTGCTCTTCGGCAGCATGTAAAGGAATGCTAGAACAGATACTAACCATTCATTCTCTCTGCTCTTTTTGATCCTTCACAATAGCCATGATTGAAATAGACACCCATGAGGTCTTCCTAGTCCCAGCTCCTCCGAGCCCTGTGACTGCCGCCCCATTGTTCTATCTACAGTCGCTTGCTCTTGCACACAAACATATACATGTAAACACTCATAAAGGTACACAAAGCACAGCCAGAAATCAAATACCCGAACAATTACAGCAGCATATGTTTTTCTGTGTATCCTAAATTGCCGCATTAGGTCAGAACAGCAAGCTTTCATTTAATAAATAAATGAAACTCATTTCCTAGTGCACAATTACAATTTCGACTTCGTAGATTTTTTTTTAACACCAGTGCCCCTGGAGGACAGCAGAGATGGTTTAGCATCCTTTTTCATTGTATACTCGGTACACTTCGCTTGTTTGTGCTGCAATGGTAATGAGTCCCCTTTGCATGGTGAAACCGGTGTAATGGTGAAGTTGTAGCATCAATTAGTCATGTACAGTTAAAGCTCCAGAGCCACACCAAGCACAGGAGCCACTTTTTAACACATCCTCTGATCTGAGAACTGATACTGTTCACACTTTACCTGAACCCAGAGTGTATGCAGACTTCACACATTTACTTGCTGGTATTTAATTATATGATTAAAATACCTGAAATATGGAATAAAATTGTTATCAGTAAAATTGTGCAATTAATTCACTAGTGAGCCATTTTTTTTCTCTAATCAAACTTGCTCTCAGAGAAGCAGTGATTCACTGTGATGTCATTAAGAAGGGAGGGGGCTTTCCAGGAAGTGTAACTATAGAATAAGATAAAAACGTGAGACGAAGTAAGAAAAACAATCTTGAGAAATTCTTAATGGAACAGTAAATAATACCCTTGAGCTGTTTTAAATGCCACAGACTTTAACACTCACACCGGTGTGCTTTTTTCCCCCCATAGCCTCTTAAATCACAGGCAGTGTTTTCACTCTTTATTTGAAACCATTTATCTTGATGTGTGCTCCCCCTTCCCCCAACCCACACCCTCCTCTCTCATTTTTTCTTCGTTTCTTTGAGGAGACAACTTAATTTTATTTGTTTCATAGTGATGAGAATCCCCTAAATCACAGTATAAGTTGTACTTTTCAAATTTGGTGGCATATTACTCTGGCATCCTAGGCCAGTCTCAGTGCTTGGAGGATTTCCCAGTTTAGAGTTCTCTTGCCTGGCATTATGCTTCTACAATGAGTCAGTCGTTTGTAAAAGCGAAGATTAAAAACAAGCTGAAATGGGGAATGCAATGTTCCCATAGCACCAACCCTTCGTGGAGCAGTATGGAAATGCACTTGTCACAGCTCTATTAAGTGTGAGTTGCCCTGTTCATGTGACAGCCTGATGAGTGCACGAAAATGGCCATTGCCCAAAGTGTCGATACCTCAAACCTTTGTTCTTTGTAACATGTAATCATGCTTGACCCTATGCCTAATTTTTTTATCAAGTCAGATCTGATTTTAGTGGTTTATTTACCAGGCCTAAATTTCTGGCATTCTGACACAAGTGTTGTGAAAGTGACCTGCAGAGGTATTAAACTGAAACACAAATAAAGATCTTTGTTGTTTTCTGCTTGGTTGCAGGTAGAGATGAACCTTCGAGTTACATATGCACAACGTGCAAACAGCCCTTTACCAATGCCTGGTTCCTCCTGCAGCACGCTCAGAACATGCATGGGATCCGCATCTACTTGGAGACCAACCCCTCAAATACCTCCCTGACCCCACGGATCACTATTCCTCCCCCCATTGGTGCTGAATCCATACCACAGTCCCCATTAACCAACTTTTTAGGGGACAACAACCCCTTCCACCTCCTACGGATGACTGGGCCCCTACTCCGAGAGCCCCCACCAAGCTTTGTGGAAAACCGCCTGCCTAATACGCCTCCCTTTGTCAGCCCCCCTCCTCGCCATCACTTAGATCCCCATCGCCTAGAACGCCTTAGCGCAGAGGAAATGGGTTTAATCTCCCAGCATCCCAGTGCCTTTGAGAGAGTGATGCGCATGACACCCATGGCCATGGAGTCCCAGTCCATGGATTTCTCCCGCCGACTTAGGGAGCTCGCTGGAAACAACAACTCCACTCCACCGCTGTCACCAAGCCGTGCCAACCCTATGCATCGCCTCCTCAATCCCAACCCCTTCCAGCCCAGCCCGAAGTCGCCCTTTCTGAGCACCCCTCCGCTGCCTCCCATGCCCCCTAACAGCACCACCCCGCCACAGACACAGGCCAAGTCAAAGTCCTGTGAGTTCTGTGGCAAGACCTTCAAGTTTCAGAGTAACCTGGTTGTTCATCGGCGAAGCCACACGGGCGAGAAACCCTACAAGTGCCAACTGTGTGACCATGCCTGTTCTCAGGCTAGCAAACTGAAACGCCACATGAAGACCCACATGCACAAGTCTGGCTCTTTGACAGGGCGCTCTGACGATGGCCTGTCCACCACCAGTTCACCCGAGCCAGGCACTAGTGACGTCACCGGGGAGGGTATGAAGAACAGAGATGGCGACTTTAGAGGTGAGGGCATGGGCCCTGAAAATGAAGAGGAGGAGGAAGAGGAAGAAGAGGAGGAACTAGAAAATGAGAGCAGGCCTGAGTCAAACTTCAGCATGGACTCAGAGTTTAGTCGGAATAGGGAAAATGGCTCAAAGCCACTTTCAGATGAGAAGAACCTCTCCTTGGGGAAGATGGTGGAAAATGTAGGGCTCAGCTCCATCCAGCAGTACAATAACTTAATAGTCGACAATCGGAAAAGGCTTCCGTTCTATAAAAGAATGTCAGAAGGGCAGAGGGATGCAGGTGACAACGATTCAGTAGTGGGGAAAATGGACCAAGTGGAGCGCGCAACTGTGAACGGAAGGAACTGTGGCTCAGGCGACTCTTTCTCGGGCCTGTTTCCCCGCAAGCCCACTCCCATCACCAGCCCAAGCTTCTCCAACTCCTCTAACAAGAGGATCAAAATCGAAAAGGATTTGGACATACCCTCAGCCCCCCTAATCCCATCTGAAAATGTCTACTCCCAGTGGCTAGTGGGCTATGCAGCATCCCGCCACTTCATCAAAGATCCCTTTCTTGGCTTCACCGATTCCAGACAATCTCCATTCGCCACCTCCTCGGAGCACTCTTCCGAGAACGGCAGCCTGCGATTCTCCACGCCGCCAGGGGACCTGCTGGACGGGGGCCTCTCCGGCCGCAGTGGTACCGCTAGTGGAGGCAGCACCCCACACTTGGGACCGGGCCGGCCCAGCTCAAAAGAAAGCCGGAGGAGTGACACTTGTGAGTACTGTGGGAAGGTGTTCAAGAACTGTAGCAATCTGACAGTGCACAGACGCAGCCACACAGGCGAGAGGCCCTACAAGTGTGAGCTTTGCAACTACGCCTGCGCCCAGAGCAGCAAGCTCACCCGCCACATGAAGACACACGGCCAGCTCGGTAAGGAAGTGTACCGCTGTGACATTTGCCAAATGCCCTTCAGCGTCTACAGCACGCTCGAGAAACACATGAAAAAGTGGCATGGGGAACATTTGATGACGAATGAGGTCAAAATTGAACAAGCAGAGAGAAGCTAAGCCAGATTTCCTATTTTGTCTCACAATTCCTTGATTATAAAAGGGGTAGCTGGATACTCTGTTTTTTTATTTTATCTTTTTTCCGTTTGTTTGTTGTTGGGTTTTTTTTTTTTTTTTTTTTTTTTTTTTTTTTTTTAAAAATTAATTTGGAGCTGGTATAAGTCACCTATCTATGAGTGGATACATTAGACAATATTTTATATGGAGCCTTTAACTGTGCAATAATTTCTGTATTTATTGGATTTTTTTTTATGTTTTGGCATATGCAGGTTCATTTTTTATTTAATAATTTTTTTATTCCATTATCTTATGATTTATTTCAAATGCTGAGATTTTGTTTAAACCCAAAAGACATCCTGAGATTTTTGTTTGTTTGTTTTTAGCAAAACAGAGTATCGTTTGAGAAATCCATAGGCCGCTGCTTACGATGTAGATTATTTAAGATACACATGTAATTTCTTGAAGAGAAGCCACATTCAATCTTCAAATTTTGAACGCTGAATTGAGAAAGCTTTGTCTTTTCTTTTGTTTTCCTTTTTTGTTTATTATTCATACTTACAAAATGAGCGGACAACAATCCTTAGACCTTGTAGCACAAACTGATTTTAAGCATGTCAATCTAATTGGGAATGTAGCACTGAATATCAGTTCTAATAGTAAATCTAAAGAGGACTGTTGGGCTGAAAACCTCCGTCTACTTGAAATCAAGGAGAGGGGACTATAAAAACAGACAAAAGTCAAGGCAGCTGCTTATCGGTACCTAGTACCGACCCAGACAACGCTAGTCATAGGATGGATTGTGTTATAGGTCTCACTTGGTTTCAATAGTGAATTTTAATCGCCAGCACCCTTTCCATAGACACTGCACTTAATCAAACCCATTTGATTTTGCTGAACAGCACAATAGTGGTAGAAGGAAGATGGCTTTAAACCAACTCAGGGTGAGCTGCATAGCTACTTTTGCCAAGTCTGCTATCTGATCTCAGCCGTCTTCTCTGATAAAGCAGTCCGGTCCTCTGGTTCAGCTAATTCACAACCCTCGCCTCGCCTCGTCTCCACACTTCATATTACACTGCCAACCACCACTAAATGTCATGAATCAACTCCATCTTTCCCATAAAAGTGGCTTGTCATACTACAGCGTTAAGTTAAAGGGACAGATGTCTTGGCCAGAGGATGAAGCAGTTTTCGTACACTAGGAGAGTGATTTAAACACACACACACACACACACACACACACAGGAAGAGAAAGAGAGAGAAGGGTCTTTACAGTCCAATTCAGGTTAGTAAACCTAAAAGCACATTAGTCAAAAGCAAGGCAGCATCACTGTTCTGTTTCCATTGACTGACATTTAAATCTAAACATTGTTATTTTGTGTTCAGTTCTGTTGTTTCATTTTTGGGTATTAGGGTCTGCTGTTCTAGAGGGAGTCACCACTTTAACCAGATTAGGTTAGAATTAATTCAGTTACATGTTTAGCAATGTTGTCATTCTATTAGAATGTTTCTTAAATCACTTGAAACAGCCTTATGCATTGAAAATAATGGATAATTTTTTGCTACAAATAGGCAAGGAAGAGGCTGGACAAAAATCAGGAACTACATAAACTTAAAAAAGAAAAAAAGAAAAAAGAAAAAAGTAAAACGTTTAGTGCACTCTGTCTTAAAATACGTTTACAGTATTGAAACAAGTACAAGGGTAAAATTATATTTCTGTGTATGTGTGTTTTAAACAAACAAGAATTTTCCTTTTCTGTTTTTTGTTATCAAGTTTGCTTATAAAGTTTCTCTGAATGCCATAGTGGCGTGTGTATATTGGTTTTTGGTGACGGGATTTTAAGTATATATATATATATATATATAAATAAATATATATATGACATTTTTCTTGTTTACTGTAAAAGTATACCAGTATTTGTAATATTGGAGAATGCCTGGGCATTTTACAAAAAAGAAAAAGAAAAAAAAAAGGAAATAAAAGAAAAAAATAGTTTTTCCCAATTATTATTTCTTTACGTCTTTTCTTTCTTTTCTTTTTTTTTTCTTTTCAATTAATTTCATTTCGCAGTCCAATTTAAATTGTGGGTCTTTAAAATGTTTTGTCACTGTAACTGTAAAAGTCCTGAGTTTTAGTAACTTTTCTGCCTTGGGTATAAGAAAATAAAGATTAAATTCATCAAAAGAGAACTGCAATGGGGCCAGCGACATTTACATATGGAAAGATGATCACAGGAAAAATACTGAGGTTCCTGTCATGTATATCTTTCTGGTTTCTTCTTTGGTAATGGATTTTCTTAATGGCTGGAATGAAATACATGTGTAGGCACTATGATGTGTTTATGTGTGTATATATATATATATATTTATATATATATATATACTGTATATGTACACACATTTGGCAGGATACAATTGTGAAAATTGAAATTAAAAATGTACAGATGAGTTTAAGATGAGGTTGTCTGACCTTTTACTGTAGCTACATATAAAACAGTAAATGTTTTGTTCACTCTTATCTTGGTTGTAAATAATTTTTATATGCTTGCCCAGACTTTGTTTTGTTTCTCTCTCTCTCTTGATCTTTTTTTTTTTTTATTTGTGTGTTCTGGCAGCAGTGTGTCTTTTTTTTTTTTTTAAAACAAAGCCCCTCTCTGTCCTTTGATTTTTGGGGTGTAATACCTGATTTCTGGGGCCTGTAAAGTTCAGTTTTTTTTAGCATGGGAAGAATAGAGCACAAATACAAGATGTTTTAGTTGTCCAAGTCATTATCGTGTCATCATTTTCTGATCAGGAAGTAAAGAAAAAGGTCTGGAAATGTTGGAAGGTCTTTCTCTCTCTCTTTCTCTCCCTGTCTGTCTCCTTCCCTCTGCACACACACACACACACTCTCTCTCTCTCTCTCTCTCTCTCACACAGACACACCCACACCCACAGGAAACAGGCTCGCTCATAGTATGTCTAAAATAATCGACACGGGACTTTCAAATGTGTAGGTAACAGGATAGCCGAGCCAAACCTCGCTGTATATGATCTCTCCAATTGTGTGCAATTCACATCAAAGCTTTTTGCCTTCAACCAAAGGCTACAATTAAAGTCATCAAGAGCTACTAAAACTGACCACACTCATACAGACAGGAATCGATCAACCTGACCCACCATGTATACTTTCAAACCCTTTCCCAGAGTGTATTAGCCTCTGGTATCTGCATCTAAAAAAAGATGTGGCACTTTGTGGAGGTCAAAGAGCTCTGTACGACTGTTTGCCCACTAATTTATACAGTACGTTCATCTCAAACTGACAATTATGTTCACTTGTGTTATACTAGTTGTTTTTGAAAGCCGCCCTTCTGTGTATATTTTAGTATTTTTTCCTCCCGTATTTCTTCCAAGCATTAAACGCTGATACCCCTTGTTTGGACTGAGGCAACTTTGGTATGCAGGTCTTAAATAAAAAAAAACAAGAATTTTCACTGCTGTTTACTCTTTATTTCTCGAGTCATCATAAAATTTGTATTTGTTATTGAGGTATAATAAAGCTTTTTATATGTAACTGACATGAAAACAAGAGTGGGCGGGGCCGTACGAGAGAAATGCTTTGTGAGGTCACACAATATTCAACCGTATCACCGATTTAGCTTCTGTTTGCTCTGATGTCATATAAACAGATCAAGCAAGACACCATGCTATAACACTATTGTAATCTGAAAATAATTGGCTCCAGGGTTCTTATCGTGTGGGAAATCTTAAGGGAACGCAAGACTTTTTAGCATAAACATATTTGTTTGTGTTTAAAATTCTTATGTGTTTTTAGTTACAAACAATTTTCAGAGGCTGACGCGTTAGCTTTAGAATGAAAAGAAAAGCAAAAAGATTCAAACTACCTCACGCACTCGTCTGTCATTATGAGGCCATTTTGTGGAGAGTGGCAGAGCTCCATGAGTCGGAGGGATCTGGAGCCCCTCCCGGGACCTGTCGAGGGTGGGTAAGCTGACTGATGGCAGGCCCTGCAGGTGCCCCATCCGTCGCGGGCCCTGGGCGGTGAATTAGCGCTCATCCCGACTGCTACGGCATCATTAAGCCCCCTCGTATCCAACTCCCCATGGTGTTAAATACCCCGACGTAATGCTCTCCCTCGGCCACCCATCGAAACCTCGTTGCACATCCCGGAGAGGTTTAAAACTTCACTCGCTTAAAAAAAGTCTGGATTACCCCGTGTAAGATTAAAAACAGAGAAAAGTATATAGAAGTACTTTCTGGACTGGCCAAATAAAACACTTGCGATATAACATGCACAGCCCTGAGTTAGTACTAAGGTGTTACTTAGCACAAAGCAAACACTATTATATAAAATGACTAATGTTAAATTATATACCGTACCCTGAAATTGCTCCAAAATTCACATCAATCAGGCAGGACCTCCAGAACTATATAAAGTACATGATGATGTGTGATGTGCCACCCACATATTTCTAGTTTTGATTTAATTGTGACTTTTTCTTTTTTAAAACTCCCCAAAATAGAATCCAAGGCCACAATTAGCCCTGCCAAGGCAGGACAGAGATGGACCAGAGTAAGTTTTGATTTGGAATCAGTTTTAAGGCAGGCGGGTAATTAAGCCTGTCCCTGCCTGGCCTGCTCTTTGAAGTCTCCTGTAGGGGGTATTATTCCCACTGAAGAAAAGAAGAGATGGAGTAAGGGAGGGTGGAAAAGCAGGGAAGAAAACAATACAAAGGGAAATGAGTGATGGAAGGGAAGGAGAAGTGAAAGAGGCAAGACATTTTCAAAATTAAAGTCCAAAATTAGGGGAATAAGTGGAATAATTTTTATTAGCATCTAAACAGTAAATACACCAATATAGCTCAGCATGATGAAACACTTTGAAAAGTATCAGAAATGATCACATATGCATTTAATACTTTGAGTCGTGGTGCTCATATAGATAATTCAGGTTTGAATCTGATTTATGATGTGTCCCAATTCCATTCCTCTCTCCCCCTAATTCTCTTTCTGTTTTATATATATATATTATACGCACTGTTAGAAATTATAAAAAAAATATTCTAAAATAAAGTGATTTAATAAATATGATATAGATATTCAAATAAGTAGTTAAATAGCTTAAAAAACACATTCTTATGTGAGGTAGGGGAGTGTCAGTTCTATTCCCTTCTTCTCATGCCAAAAGTGTGTGTATTTATATACATATATATAGTAAAGGTCACATTTGCCCTTTTTGGGGAAAGATGCCAAATAAAATAATTTAGAATTTCCAAACATAAGTAAGTTATATAGTAAAATAAGACCTAAATAAAAGCCTTTTTTCGGAGTTATAGGAAATGGAAAATTACATCAACTGTTTGAATGAAATGCCAAAAGTTCTATTATAATCATCTTTATTAGAATATGTTTAAGGGGAGTCTTTTGTATGCACACATCACCTTCATAAATTCATAGTGTACCAGATTCAGTCTGTTTGTATGTGTGTGTGTGTGTGTGTGTGTTTGCAGGCCAGAGCTCACCTTCTCATTAACCTGTTCCTGCTTATTTCCATTACATAAACAGCAGCAGGATTAAAAGACACGCTTGGGTTATTCAGAAGGTATGGAATTATTTCGGCTCAGTCTGACAGCGTGCGCAGACTTCCCCTCTCATTAAAAGGCAACTTCAAGTGACTTAGGCCACAGTCTTCGCTGCTGAGCCGGAGTGTTGACAGGTACGCTGAGACTTAAGTCTTCAAGATCAACATGGCTATTCTTTCCCACAAAATCCCCCACCGGGCTTCAAGTGACGGCCCGAGATTTTACTGTCGGATGGGGAGGGGGCGAATTCAATCTTTGTACTTTTTCTCTCTCTCTATCTCTCTCCCTCTCTCGCTCTCTTTTTTTGGACTTGTACCTGATCCAGGGGGAATAACAGAAAACGAAGTTCTGGTTCTGGTAATTATTGTAACGGAGGAGTCTCTGTGGAAGATAGCTCAATGAGACAATCATGGCAAATCAGGGATTCCCTAGACTTGTGTTGTAATTATTAACATTATTATTCAACCAACTTGTCCTTGTCCAATTGATTGGCATGGCTGTTTCATGGCTATTTCTAAAAGCAGTCACTCTCTCCTCCTCTTTTCTTGCTCTGACAGACAGATCGGCATGACAAATGACAAGGAAACTAATCAAATATGCTTGAATCAATTTGAGGCTTAACAAATGTAGCATTTCAAGTTAGAATTGTACGGAATAGCAGCAGATGCATAAACATCAGCACTTGACAAGAAAACAGCACAATAAAGGTTTTATAATATATAACTGTACAAAGAAAATCAGTTTTGATTTTTGATTTTTTGTAATTGGGCATGAAAGAAACAGTACTACAACCTAGGAATGTACTGATGGCCATATAATAGTCCAAAATAGATAATATATAGATAACATTTAAACAATAGTTCTGCATGACAAAACACACATGCACACACACACAGAAAAAAAAGATAAAACACAAATCATCAGAGCTCTGATGCAGCAATAAGCACATGTGCTTCAGAAATATTGAAACATGGAGCTCATGTGGGAGCGATTCAGGATCAAGTCTAGCTTGTGACATGTTTGAACACTTCATTTCTCTCCCTATAATTTCCAGTGTTTTCCCATTATAGAACTGAATTAATGAATAAGGAGATGAATGAAACAATGTAATCTAGGAATGCGTTGACTGCAAAATAGTCCAAAACTAAACTATTTATAGCAAAATGTAAATAATAAAATAACTCTTGTTAGCATTTAAGCAATGCGTCCATAGTCCTGCATGGTAAAACACAAAAAGCTCTGATGTAGCGATTAGCACACATGCTCCAGAAATGCTGAGACATGGTGCTCATGTGGGTGATGCAGGTTCAAGTCGAACTTGTGACATGTTCCGATTACACTGTTTCTACTATATAACTGTCTAGATAAATAAATGAATAAATAAACTAAAGAGAGAGAGAGAGAGAGAGAAATATACTGGTAGCACTATATAGGACACACAAACTTCAATGAAGATAAATGGTTCTGTCAGTTATCAAACTTTTCTAATCAAAGTCATGTGGATTGAGAAGGTCAAACTCGAGAAAAAAAAAAACACACAAAAAGCATTTTAAAAAAAGGACCAAGACATTGAGACAAAGAAAGAAAATTCCTTTAACAGCACACCAAACCAGTCACTCAATGTCACATTTCTGTTTTTCCCCCCTATACTTTTTGCCTTTCCTTAAGTGACAACAGGGTGAGTTCTTTAAAAAAGATGTTCTAAAGAACTGACGGCTCTGGCGAGGTGCGTGGTGTCTTTTTGATATTCAGATTTGCCTGCCTACACAGAGCATTATGACACATTTTGATGATCGCATTGTGGGATTAGGGGGCTGCCTTGTCATTTTCAAAAACAATACTGCGATTTAGGGATGCTATTTCTCACACTGCGGCTCGCATTAACGCCGGGCCCAAAGATTTACATAAATCTTGGTCTTAAGATGAAAGAAAGGGTTTTAGACAATGAAGTTAAGCTGTAGAAATGGGAAGGAAGGTGTGTGGAGGGAGGGGGGTGTTAGCAAATGGGAGATGGGGAAAATATATATTTTTTTCTAATTCATCCACTGTACTGTTGATACAAAGATACATAATGCCTCTTTCTTATGCTCTCATCATAAAAAATAAGCTGGAAAAGTAAACATTAGCTACACACAAGACACAGAACAGAAGCAAAGTTTTACTCATTCAGAGCTGATTTACTGATTCATCTTTCAGCGAATCGGCGCGTTCCTTAATCTTATTGCCTGTAGCAGTCATTTCCAAAACTGACGTAGATTGTTGCACCACCCCTGCATGATTGGATTCATTTCCTGTGATTGTGATTCGGTTTACATCACAGGCAAGAGATTGGAATCAGACAGTTTTTCTCTAAGGTTACTGTCGAATGCAGATTTTCAAGAGTGGATTGAATCTCGGAGCCATAATTTTTCTTGCTAAAATTTGTTTCTTGCACATACCTGGTTCCACTTCCCTTTTATGAAACAAAAGTTGATAAGCCAAAGATAATTTTCATAATTCTTACCCTGCATACAAGATCACAGTGGTTTATGGCTCCCAGTTTGAAATGAAAGCTGGGAAATGATTCTTCTTGGAAATATGCACAAAAATGATGAATTTTTGTTCTCTTTAAATAATAAAATTATACATATAATAAATATAATTTATATATTTATATATATATATATATAATTGTTATGTTATGCAATACTTTGCTTTAAAATAACGCAGCTGTAAGAGACTTAAGAGACACTTTTCACAACTCACACCAGACCAAAATTTGCAAGGTGTATTTTATTGGAATCTATTTCCATAAGGAGTAATTTCCAACACCAGGGCTGGGCAGGATCCATAGCTCCCAGTTTGAAATGAAAGCTGGGAAATGATTCTTCTTGGAAATATGCACAAAAATGATGAATTTTTGTTCTCTTTAAATAATAAAATTATACATATAATAAATATAATTTATATATTAAAATTAATTATAATAATAATAATACTTACATATACATATGATTGGATGCTTCCCTGCTGCTAAGAGCAAGTGCCACAGATCTGTGCCATGGCAACACTTTGGTGATTATAATTCAGACAGAAAGGTCATTATTTATTACTTTTCCTGCCTGCAGCAGACACTGGTGCTGTCCCTCAGTTCATAGTAATGAAGCAGATAACGGCTGTTTTAACAAACAAAGATGATTGCTTCAGGGGCCACTCACTCGTCCTGAGGTAATTAAGACAAAGTAGCTCCCTTGGCCAGGAGGCGGATCATACAACCAGCTATTATTTCCCTTAAAAAAATGCGAGAGCGAGCGAGAAAGAGAGAGAAAACATGTGTGAAAGAGAGAGAGGCTGTACTTAGAGTGCGTGAAAAGAGAGCATTTGATTCAAAAGGTCTTTTGTCATGTTTTATCTGTGCTTAAGCCTGCTAGCCGTCCTTGTGCTATCAATGAGGTTAATGCAATACAAAACACAAACTCAACTGTACAGTGGGATGCAAAAGTCTGAGGCCATACTGAAAATCTAGGATATAAAATCTAATTTAAACCTGAAAATAAACAGAAAGATGAAGGATGTTGAAAAAATTGTAAACAACAAACACTATTATGTAAAAGTAATAATTTTATATGATAGAGTAAGTCGCTTTAGATAAAAGTATAAAAATAATATATTTTTATAAATTTTGTGAATAAATGTAAAACGTAATAAGACTTTTGTAATGTATTGCAATGAGATTTTGTACTGTTTTTACATCACTCTTCAAATTTTGACATTGATCATGTGACTCCTTTGTACAGACGGTCACATGTTCTTACTTCCATTGAAGCACAAGATACTCTTTGGATCATCTCAAATCATGCTGGAAAAGATGCTCAGATTTTACACAAATTAAAGTGCATGCTGTAATTAAGATCTTTTGCCCCTCACCCTCTTGCCGTTTCATACATCTATTACTATATGTATTTCCCTTTGTAGGACACAAAAAGCAAAGTTTTGATGTTCATTATGCTTCTTTTGATACAATGAGAGTAAAAAACAGAGATGACCAAGCTCCAAAATTCTGAAGAAATTATATTTAAAGGTAAATAAAAGTTTTCCACACAATTTATGCACTATGTTTTAAGTTTTCTGAAATTTATGTGAAAAGCAGATTAAAATGTAAACATTCACTTTCATTGGAAAATAATTTGTGCCACAGCTAAAGTAATTTTGATTGATTATTTTAAATGCATTATTACATTAGAATCACATCTCAGATTTTTAAGACTTTACTATGTAAGAAACCAAACTTACAGACCCAAGGGAGAGAGGTGGCGGGAGTATGGGATAAAAATTATGTGCATGCCATCTAATGTATACACACAAAAGCTAGAAGGAGAGATTTTTGGCTGAATGCGTGCTTTAAAATGGAGTGGTTTGTGGAAACAGGGGCCTGGGCTTTCCCCGCAGCTTGTCAGGCACACTGAATGGGGCTATCTGTTTGTTGTAGGCCTCATCCCTAGCCATGTTTATTTGTAAACTGAGCAGACAATATGAAAAGCTGGGCTGTACAAAGACCCGAGACTGCCAGCTGGCTGACTGAGGGTATTCATGCCTTCCCTCAACCCCTTTCACAATGGCAAAACCCTCAACAGACGCCTGAATGCATATAGACACATGCGTGCACATACATATGCACACAACCTTTCATAATAGCCCTGAGAACATCTTAAGGAAGTGCAGAGTCCTGCTTGTGTCCACTTAAACGACGCACGCACACACACACACACACACACATTAGGGAGCCTCGGGCTCTTGTCTACTGTAAAGCCGTTGACTTGCGATGCCAAGAATGAGGAAGACTGTTTTACCAAGCGTGTGCGAATGCACACATAAGATTTACAAACCGGCCCCAAACCCCCCAGTGAGAAAACAAATTGGTCTCTTTTCCTGTTCACATCAATTGATGTTCTATTAAGACCAGATGGCCCTGATGGGCCTGAACCCATCTTGCAGAACATACATAGAAAAATGTAGATGCCTATTAATTTTCTGTCTGCTCTATGAATATTTAGCCCTTGGCTTGGTAGTGAGGAGTAAAACAGCACTTTTGACATCCATAAGGGAGGTTTCAGACTCCCTCAACCTTCAGCTCACACTCTTAGAGAGTGAAAGAAAGTGGTTGACCATATATTGATACAAAAGAAAAGTCTGTCAATAGGAGCATGCTGAAAAATAGACAAGCACTCTCGAGCAATAACATATATTAGACTGGCGTCTCCCTGCATGTGAGGGTGTGATTCTTGTAAGATTCATGCAAAGTTTGAGATGGCTATTTCTGCATTATCTCCGCTTCGAGCCTTGACATCTCTGTGTCACACAATTGGCTTACTGTTGAGGACGGTGTGAATAGAAGCGCGTAACCTCTCTTCTATCACCCTGAACCACTGAGGAAAAACATCTCATGAACTATCTTCAGTGCATTGCTGGCTGTAAGGTGTTTTATAAGGCACGGTATGATATATTGCACATGGAGGCACTGATTTAAGAACCACTCACCTCTTATAAACTCTAACCTTGAGCTTTTTTTAAAGAAACTGAACAAAACCTCCAATATCAGGTCATGATACGCAGCTTACAGGCAGTGTAAGACATGTTTGAGGCTTCTTATAGAGAGACAAGCGATTTTTCATTCATTGTTTTGACCTCACACTCATCATCCCAATTAGATTATTTTACAGTGTGGCACAGCCACATGCTCGGAGTAAAAGCGAGCCAATTCACGTCCCTGAGCAGCAATAACGCTTTTATTGACTTTTGTTCTGAATAGTCGGGTGATGACTTCTTGACTGAAACCAAATATTGTTATGGATACCATTCTCAACGCAATAAAAACCTCACTCCGAATCTGTGTGTGGCGCAGTTGTGATATACACTCACATTTTGTGTTTCCTCAGACGGCGGGCGGGCTGATGTCCACATGCGCAAAATGTAATTCCATATTCTGTTGTTCCTGCAGCATGTTCTGGTTAGTTCAGCTCTAATTTGTGGATGATTTATTACTTGAAAACGAAATTATAAAAACCTAAAAAATAAATAAATAAATAAATCCCTAAAAAATAAAAACTTTTGACTGCATTTTCTAGTTCCCAGCTGCTCTGGGATTAGCCTAGGAGGGGAAATGTTGAAATAATGTGTTATTTTATGTTATTTTAGGCCTGTTAGTGTTTAATGTTCTGCTAAGCGTTTCTGTAGGCTAATATTTGTGGTTACCATTGTGCTGAAGGGTGGAGCTTGTTGCTTAAATTATTGGCAATTATGAAAACTGTTTGTATGTGGTGCTTTATTCAGTAAGCTGATATTCATTTAAATTGTTTTAGTTTTTTGTAGGATTTTAATTGTGTGGTAAGGTTTTCCTAAATTTCAGTAAGTTCATGGAACAAATAACAAAAAAAAGAAAAAAAGAAAATGAAAGACATACATTACTTTATGTGTGATTTCACATCTAGTACAAATTATTATGATTATTATGATGTAGAGTACACAGAAAATGACAGGCCTTTCTCTGTGTGGTGTATTGAGCGGTATCAAATTTTGTCTTTTCTCTCGCTGGAGGGAAAAGTATCATTCATAATATCAGAATCTGCATCGCTTTTTTATTATGATTCCAGATTGTGGTCACCACGTTTGACCCCTAGATATGCCATAGGTAAAAAAAAAATTAAAAAAAATCTATGGTTGGAGGCATTTCCTCCTCAAAATTCATATGTGAAATGTAAGTTTCTTGCTGAAAATATTTTACTCTTAGTCTTTATCATCCCTGCATTCATTTTATTGTCATACAATGCAATTATCCTGACACCCCTTTAGGGGAGAGATGCTCAGACCTATCAATTGCCCTTACGTGAAACGACGATGAGCTGGAGAGCCTGAGAAAGTGTCTTCTGTTGACTCAGCTGTGCTTCAAAGCGGTCAGACAGCTTTTAACAATGAATCCAAAGAAATATCTTGTTACAAATGAAGTCCTGCACATATAAAAACCACAGTAATCCTGCTCGATACTACAGCAGGCAGTCCCTGCACATTTTTTAAATGTCTATGTGTGTCTGAGATGAGGCGCAGACTGCCTAAGTGAGCTGTACGTTGTCAAGCACAGGAAATTTCCTTCAGTAGAGACTGTCAGTGGCTCACATGGGCCGATGTGCAATGAGCTGACCTAAATGACAGGCCTCTGTAAAACCAGGATCCTGTTAAACAGGGTGTTCTTTCTGCTTGTGGATCCAGCGCCTAGATCTTTAAAAGCTGCTTGTGTGCGTTTTGTGTGAGCTTCTTCCTCTGTAGGTTTGTATGTATCTGTTTTTTTCCTGTTGAACTGACAGGGCCTGTTTGGCTCTGTTCTCAATATCGAGTTACTAAACACTGTTTTTGTGGCCAAATTCCCTGACCAGTCTATGATCAAAAGGCCACGAAATGAGAGATCTGGCAGCAGAAGCTAAAGAGCTGTGATAATTAAGCGCTCGTCCAAAACAGAGAGGGAGGAGGGGAGCAAATGAAAGAGAAAGAGAGAAATGAATCCAGGTACAGTTAAAGTATGGGCTAACTTACGGAAACTGCTGCTGAAGTGCACATCTTACAAAAAGAAAAAAAGAGAGAAAAACTATTCATTACATAAAAAGAAAAAGAGATTTTTAAAATTATTATTTAAAAAAAATGCTGATCAAATACAACAAAAACTGATCTTTCCACTCAAAATGGACCAAACTTTTGTCCTTAATGAAACCTTAAATCTGTCTTGTAGTTGTTATTCCTCTCAGCCTGTAGTGTGTGCTGTAGTGTTTTTGCTGTAGTGTGTGCAGTGAATGTTTCCACCCAATAGTGGTCATGCCTGTGCATAAATTGCTCATTAGTTAATTGATTCTGCATTTTTGTCTTGATCATGGCCTAGTGCAGTGATTCTCAACTTTTTTGACTCCAAGGATCCTGTTTGACAATACTGAAAGGCCCTTATCAAGGCTATGTGTAATGAGATATGCATCTCTGTTACTTCTTTTGAAATACAAATAAATGTCACAATGCAGAAATTCTTTAATTGTTAATTTTCTTTATGCAAAATGCAATTTCTATTTCTATTCTTTTTTAATTTTGTGATGAAATATAACCTGAAAACAAGGTAGGATGAGCTTTGGGAAACAACATGAGCCAGATTCGAACTCATGTTACTTAAATAAGAACCTCATGCACATGTGCATGTGCCAACTGCTAAGCCCAACTGCTAATTTTCTTTCTCTTTTTTTTTTTTACAGAAAATGTAAATCATTGATTTGATCAGCACCTGAGGCTTTTTTGCCGAAAGCATTTTCTATGAAACCATTGGGACCCATTATTTCCCTCCCTTCAGACATACAGGATCCATGATTTCATATACTCAATTTTCTTCCCTTCTGACCTCGAGGTCAAATGTCAAATGAGCCCGTTTCCGCTTGGTTGCCAGTTCTTCACCTTTTAGGCCCGTCAAGAACATATAAGAGTCTGAGTCAGGATGAGACAGTGAGGGGTTAAGAAACCACTCTGTGTCTGTACTGCCCTGACCTGTTCCCATGGTTTACATACCTCTCAATAGCTGCCTGCTAGCCCTCAAGCCAGAGAAGGAGTGAAACCCTAGATCCAGCCCCTCCTCCTCCTGTTTGAACCTTTAATAGAAAAAAGAGGAGCACTTTTTTCTCTTGAAATATTACGGTGGTTTCTATGGAGGGGAGATGAGACGAAAGCTCTATTCGAAAACCTAGTGAGCTGGCTTACTACCTACATAGGCATCCTAAACTGCATAAGTGAATAATTTGGAAAATATCTACATAGGCCAATTAATACACATCTCACGTAAATATTGCTTCATGCAACTCAACTTCAATTGATTAACGTCACGATGAAACAGAAGTAGAGACAGACCTTTTCTTATGTATTGTGGCATACATCTCAGTGTAACAAATAATTGAAAAAAAAAAATTAGGCCTGGGAATTGATTCTGTAAAAAAAGAAATGTATAAATGGATGAATCTTCACAATATGTTCTTTAGCATGCATTTAGAAAACAGATGAGTGAAAATCGAAAATTCACCCTAATAAGCATAAAACACATAGCATACACAAATATTCTTATAAACAAATTATTTGATTTTAACATTATTTATAAAATATATTTATAATCACCATTTGCTGAACACATCACATTGCATTCTGGGACTGCAGTTTGCATAAAGGACACATGTGATGCTTTCTTAGAATTTGGTGTAAATGAAGAGTCTTCTGTTTCTTAAGGGAGAAAATATTTTGTTGACAGGCTGGAGAATTTTCACAGGACATTGCATGTGGGTGTGTGCGAGGAAGCGCCTCATAGCCAGTGAGAAAGGAAACTTTACGCCAGTAAAAATGTTGATAATACACACTCACCGCATTGTTTTGGAAAGGGTGAAATGTAAAGCTGTTTTGCTGGAAACAAACTTTGGCCTTTTAGCCCAAAAGATAACAGGGACTTGCGTCGACTCGTTCTATAAAAGGTCTTTATGAAAGGACGTGACACGCTTGGCGGCTGCAGGGTTAACTTTGAAATTGCCTTGTGTGATATTGAGTTCTGAGAGGATGACCTATAAAGGACACATGTGATGCTTTCTTAGAATTTGGTGTAAATGAAGTATTTTAGAAGGCAGCATAATTCAAATATATACCTTGTGGTACAGCCTATGATGCCTTAAAATAATACCTACATAGGCAGCTCATTAGGTTTTAGAACATAGTGAGAGAGAAGTGTACAAGTGTGAAAGTGTGTGTACAGGAAAAGTCCCTCACTTCTTAACCTTAGCTGAGTTCACTTTAATAGTGTGAAGCTTTTCACCTGCGTTTTTGCACCCAATGAGATAATGAAAGCATTCCGATGCAGTAATGGAAATAGGGGGGGTGTCTGGCAATTGTATCTTTCAATCTCCAGATTCCTCTTGATAAGCAAAACACTTCTCTTTCGCCCTGTCCAATCCAAAGCCTCTCCTTCCATGTATATATTTTATGTAAAGATAAAATCTTTTTTGTCTCTCGATTTCATTGTCTGAGCAGTGAATTAGCATTATACATTTTTTCACCCTCCATTGCATGCATATATGCGTCTGAAAGATAAGTTGACCTTTCCGAAATCACGGTCCGGCATCAGATTGAGCAGTTATTGCAATATTCCAATGTAGCGAGATTAAAAGAAAAAGGGCAGTTTTTGAATGCTTTGTGGTATTTGTACTTACTGTACATGCTATTAAACACAGAGTTTTGATGTGAGCGAGAAAGGAAACTTTACGCCAGCGAAATTGTTGATAATACACACCTACCGCACTGTTTTGGAAAGGGTGAAAAGTAAAGCTGTTTTGCCGGAAACAAACCTTGGCCTTTTAGGCCAAAAGAGAACAGGGAGTAGCGTCGACTCCTTCCAGGAAGGGTCTTTATGAACGGACGTGACATGCTTGGCGGCTGCAGGGTTAACTTTGAAATTGCCTTGTGTGATATTGAGTTCTGAGAGGATGACCTGACCAGATCTTGGTATTATATTCAAAGCAGGCCAGGAAGGGTCAAACAAGCTGAGATATTGCAATGAGGGTTTGCTCAAGTGGACCATTAGTCTTTGTAATAAAATGCATCCTATGTCTGCAACCGCCAGGCCTATTAATATTCACTTTAGCTGTGCATTGCTGGTGCATTTTCCCTTAGTCAGACAGTCGCCGGGCAGCACAGCCCCAGACCTGCCTCAGATAATTAGAATGATAAATCGACATGGGCCTCTTTTACTTTAAGGTTGAAGCCATCCTCTGGGTCAGTACCACGGCTGCAATCAGACGCCTATTCATCCTTGTCCAGTGTTTCAGCAGTTATGTCATATAAAAATATACAATCAACACAGCCAAGAGTACACTCATGTCAGGTGTGGACACGTTGAAACTCCCCCTCGCTCTGTTTTCCACAACCTGACTGTATCTTTGGCTGTCTTGGAGTGTGTGGACAAAGTGAGGATCGATATCCCACACATCCAGATCTGATAGCGCTGCATAGCACACAGCGTTACTACTGGAGTCCTGAATAATTTGCACTTCATAGATGAATAGGCTTAATAGATGTCAGCACCACTGGAGAGACGTACGGTCAAGACTTAAAGGGGTCATATGATGCGATTTCAATTTTTCCTTTCTCTTTGGAAGTTCAGCTAAAAATGAAAATTCTGTCATTGTTTAATTACATATGTCATTCCAAACCTGTAAGATTTTATTTTGTTTTCCATGCAATTTATGTGACATGGATCTTTAAAGCTGTTCAAAAGCTGGATAAAAGTACCAGTGAAGTACCACCAAATGCCCAGCTTGCAAAGAAACTGTTCAATACTGTGTAAAAGCATTACAGGATGCACCTCATTGAAAAAGATAAAGATAGTTTTGATGTATTTAACAATTTTGGTATCTACATAATTCCCACAGTCAGTCCTATTTCAGTTAATTGATATACTTGATAATTGATATATTAATTGATATAATTTCTATGATCATTTTTTGTTCATATTTCAAAGTAGATTTTACTTTTATATTTTCTGTCAGTTGAAGTTTAGTAATTTATTTATAATGAATTCATTTTTATTTATTAGTTTTAGTTTGCGGTTTTTTTAGTACTTCAAGTTAAAAAGATGAAAAAAAAAATCATTCACAAATAATTACAAAGAAATGGCAAGTAACACATTAAATTAAAAATTGCATTTTGAAATAGAAAGACTGAAATAGTATTTTCTTGTAAAAGTTACTCCAATAAACTTTTTTTTTTATTTACAAATTCAAAAAAATTATTTTTACAGTGTAGTTGATATTTAATAGTTTTGATGACTAATATTACTCCAAAATCAGCAAAATTTGGAAATTTTTACTGGTGGTATATTTCTAAATTAAAACTACAATGTGAAAATATGCAAGCAGATTCAGTCGTCATCTTAAGTGACAGAATATCATCACTACGTGATAATAGAAAGTGTTTTTTTTAAAGGAGACATATTATGCCCCTTTTTACAATATGTAATATAAGTCTCTGGTGTCCCCAGAATGTGTCTGTGAAGTTTCAGTTCAAAATACCCCACAGATCATTTATTATATCATTTCGAAAATGCCTATTTTGAGTGGAAGCAGAAACACGCTGTTTTTCGTGCCTGTCTCTTTAAATGCAAATGAGCTGCTGCTCCCCGCCCCCTTTTCCAGAATAGAGCTGTGCCATTACAGCTCGTACCTGCTAAAAAACATCTGTTTTGGTTCTAATTATCATGTTTATCGCACTGATATCATGCGGTTTAAACAATATTAGTTTAAACTTCTGATATACGTTTTTCTGAGAGCACACATCTGAAGCACACACACAGAAAGCGGCTGTCACAGCATGTGAGTACTAAGCTAAGTTCTCATTCACACACAAGATTATGTTAAAAACACACAAACAGTTGGTTATGTCTGTGAAGGTAAACAACTGGGAAATAAATTGCATGTTTATTTAGAATAGTTAGCATGTTTTGCTCAAATTTTCGCCATGGCGTTAGAGCTGGTACACCATTGTTGCTTGCGAAATCAAAATGACAGTGCCATGGGTGGAAACTTACAGATTAAGGGGCGGTAATATTATAATGAGATCCCTTTGCAACGTCACTAGGGGAGCGAAACCTCGTTTTTTTCAGACGATTTCAGAAAAAGGCTTACCAAAACGAAGTTACTGGGTTAATGTTTTTCAACTTTCCTTGGTTGGTAGATGCACCGGGGACCTGATTATAGCACTTAAAACCTGGAAAAGTCAGATTTTCATGATATGTCACCTTTAAAATATAAACATTCTTGATTAGCTAATTGACCCACGTTCTTTCAGCCTCTCTATTTCTTGTATAATATTGGCATTAGTTTGAATATTCATGAACACTATGGACAAATTGGACGTGTAAAAATGTCACTTTTAGTAGGTGAACACCAATATAAACAAAGAGAAAACCTAGAACTTACCTTGAAATTTACCGCATCTAATAATAATATCTAATTACATATAATTGCTGAAGAGTTCTATTTAAATAGTAAACTGCCAGAGCTGTTGCGGCTGCTAAGAAATTGCGGATTTGCATTTAGATCCCATTTGATAAGTGTAATGGCTGTAGACATTTGAATGGGCACAGGGCCAATGAAACGTTCAGATAAAAAGCAGGTCATCTGAATATCACTGATTCTGCCTGACGGCATACTGTCATGGGCTTTAATTGCTTAAGTAAATATACTGCGTGGAGAACTTGGATTAATTCAGCGCAACAACAATCGTTCCCCAGACATTCTGCCACACAGAATGTCATTACAGTATTTAATGATCACGTGCATTTAGCTTCAAATTAATAATCTCTTCACGATTGTATGTGGCTGCCCCCCTCATGTTCACAATTTTGTAATACTGTTGGTCTTAATTAAGAGCATGTTAATAATGTTGGTTTTGTTGAAAAAGTGAATTATCTCTCACCTATGTGAGGTGTCTCTAAACTTCTGCCAAGGAAAAGTCATGTTGCTCAAGGTAAAGTTATTGTACCATTGTGTAAAATGAAGCAAGGAGAAATAGTTGTTGAGATAGCAACCTTTCATGCAACCTTCATTAAAGTAGACACTGAAACACTGAATGTAAAATGAAGAATGGCCAATCAGAAAAGCATTCAGTGCCATCTCAATAAACACTGGATTTCTTGCATGCAATAGAAATGTATTGGATTTTTGTCTTTTTTATATTATTTTATGTGTCCACTGCACCTGCCTGCAAACATCCAGGTGTGCAGATATAATGTTCTTATAAATAAATACTCCTCTGCAACTACAGTTTGGCTGAATACATAAAATGTAGAGCAAATTCCTTTATTTTTATAAAATACCATAGTCAAAACTCATAATGTGTATCTTTAACTACTACTTTGGTTCAGTTCCGTCCAGTGCACTTGTAGGAACTGTTAATAGAACATCATGAAAATCATAATTTGTTCTCTTTATTTATTGTTTGTTTTCTGTGATTCTAAATAATATGTATTTACTTATGTATTTAATTATTTATTGTTATGTATCATAAATACTTAAAGGTAAGGCATTGAGAGGCTTTGCCCATAAGGATCTCCATATGGGCCTGTGAGGATAGACCTCCTTCATCATCCTTTCACCTGCGCTCTGACAGATGGACGGAGAGGGGACCACTCGGCCGTTAATTGCCCTTTTCCCTGCTTTTGTAGTGGCGTGGTCCTCAGGTTCGCTGGGCCCTCTCTAATTAAAGAGCTTTGAGAACAGGAGCGAGGCATCTGGTCACTGCCATTTCCATTCCCACTCACCAAACAGAGCCAGCCAGACAATGATAGCCAATTATCTCGTTTATTAAAAAAGAGGAGGCCTTGGCGGGCAATGATTAGTGCAGATAGGGGTGCGTCAGCCCGGTCTCATGCACACCAAGGGTAGCTTGCTGGAATTTGGAGGCTGAGATCCAGCTGAGGCTTTTTGTGGGGAACAGCCGAGCAGTTCATTATACATTCAAGTATGTCAATCAAGACATGGAGTGTTGACCTCTTAAAAGATGGTTAGTAATTTGCAAAAATAAAGAGGAAAAAAGAACTTATTTCAGTAATTATTATGACAAGATAAGGGTATCTTTGGGGCCGACAAAAACTCTGTCATGTAACTCATATAATTGGCTGAAATCAACACCTTTATGAATCGTGAGACCTTACTTTTCTTTTTGCAAAACTATTTTCGTTGCATACTTCCAATGGTATGTAAGTTAAGATGGATTACTTTTATACAAATTGCAGGCCGCATTGGAGTTCACACAATTAGTATGAAAGCATTTAAAGTAAACTGCAATCAGCCATGACTAGTTATCATCTATACATATAATAAAGTTTATTTTATTTTATTTATTTGTATTTTCTTTATTCAATATTTCTGTATTAATATTCAATTACTTTTTTGTTACTTTAATCAAAATAAACATTATCTGAAATGCCATGGGCCAAGGCAACAATTCTAATTCTAATTTACTTTAACTTGATGTCTTGTGTCATGTTCTAAAATAACTAAAACTGAAATGGAAATAATCCTTTTTTTTTTTTAATTACAGTACTGTATATGGACATACAAAAAAAAAATGACAAAAGCACACAACAAAATTACTAGAACTTTAACTAAATTTAAAATGCAAAAGGAAAATATAAAAATATAAAATGATTCAAAATATTTAAAAAAATTAATAAAAAAGAGATAATACTTAAGACCATGTCATTGTCCAACATCAACCTAAAAATGCTGTTGCTGTAGATCTAGGTTTGTATTTTTTCTGATAATATTCAAGCTCCATTCCAGTCATGATCAAGGCCTTTGTGTACCTATGCAATACACAAGCAATGCTAATCTCATTTAGAGATGCCCTCTCCTCTGTCCTAGTTTGGATAACAGCATTAAAGTAGACACTGTTGTGGGTTTAGATACACCACACACATTAACATGCATTTACACACACCCACACGTTCACACACAAAAAATTACACAGTCTTTGCTGTATAGCTCTGTGTTAGCAGCACAAGCATAGAGGCTTAGTTAGCATTAAAAGAAAAAGAGAGGCATTTCAAGTAGTTTACACACAATTGTGCTCATTAAATATACAAGTATGGAACTTTTTTTTTTTTTACTGCCATAAATGTGTCTTGAAGGCCTTTTGCAAATGCCACTGACCTCTGGTGTAGTGTGACTAGCCACTAACTAACTAAATATCACTGTTTACTTTAGCAATTTAATCTCCTCAGCATCCAAAACCACTTTTTGGTAAAGCTAGGTACAATTACACCTACCTGAATTCTCATTATTTTTCTTCTATTTCTGCATTTGGAGAGAAAAAGGACAAATGAGTATTATACTGCTGCTTTTTGTCTATAGCCAGCATGTGGTCTTAATCTGATTACCTCCAATCTTCCTGCTCTTTTCCTCAGCTACGTGTAGCCACAGCAATACTGAACTATACTATTTCCATGCTTTACAAACACAAACAAATAGGAAATTATCCCATGTGCTCCTATGCCAGCATGCCTATCCAAACCCTCCACTGCTTTAGAGTCCGATAATGGTGCATTGTTTTTTTCCCTTCCCACTTCCTTCCTGCCGTCCTTAGTGACAACAAGAGCTACAAGCACTTAATCAATGAATTAGCAGTGCAAGATATGCAGAGTGGGCCTGGGGGTCAAAAGGAGATGAGTAGGCCCTTTGAATTATGTGATGAGCAATACACAGAGTGCAATAACTGACCAGCCAGTAATTTGCTTAATAGCCCGTCGAATCTTCACTGCAGAGCTCAGGAATCAGACAACACTTTGAAGAGATGACAGACAGTGACCTCTCCGTGATAAATTGAAAACATGTCTGGTGAGTTAGGGAGAGAGGGGGATCTTGGCCATGCCAAGTCGCTGGCTAGCAATCGGACTAATGGACACGAGCGGCTAGACGGGTTTCTGCGCTTTGTCCCTCCTGCAAGTCAGCTGGGCACAAGGCCAAGGTCATCGGAGTGAGGTGTGGTTTGTGTGGACTTCATATGCTGGCATGATGTCTGCTTCTCATTTGATTAATTTTTGTGATCTGGTAAATACTTAATGGATTATGTTTTCATCCATTTAAACACCAAATGTCAAAATCTGCATCACAAAGATTATTGATTGCTATTGATCAAGGCTTTTACAATCATCTTAAAGGGATAGTTCACACAAAAATAAAAATTCTGTCATTTACTCACCTTCATAATGTGACGTGAAGAACAGTGACACACATGGTGATGGAACAAAAAAAAAAAACATGGTGATGGTACAAAAATGAAATGGAAGGGAAAATTATATTAGTTTTGTGAGAGAATGCCATTTTCTGGGAATGCAATTCTTTTGTGAGAGAATGCAAAAATATTGTAATATAATATTTCTTCCCATCTCATATTTTTTTTTCTACCACAACATTTTTCTTGCAAACTGCTCTGAAACAAGAGTGTACCACAGGATGACAGAAACTATATGTGAGTGGGACATGACTTTTGGATATTAAGGATCTAGTATTGATGAACTTCCAGGACAGTCCGTGGGTTATGGTTTAACTACAATTTCATGCAGGCTTTATCTGTTTGCCAATACGTAGGTGACCCACTGGATGTTTTTTATGCAGGATAAAAAAAGAAATCAGCCTGGATTTAAAGTATGCAACATTTTAAATGGATTGCATGCGTTTTACATGAAGGCAAATAATTTCATGGTTGCTTAATTTGAGATAATAATACAAGATTTCCCACAGTTGATCTTTTCATATAATTTATTTTATATACAATTTATGCAGGGGTTACAAGTCGATGAAGGGGCTTTTCCACAACATAACATAAAATTAGAAACATAAAATTAGAAGTTATACATTTCTGTTTATACCGGATGATATATTCCAGTTCTTTAATGCTGCAACGGTTACATTTTACTTGAAGGGGTGTGCATAAGACTGACATGACACCTTCATAATCATGACATTACACCTAAATAATCATGACATGACACATGTCATGAATATGAAGGTTTTTTATGCATCATGTCAGTCTTATGCACACCCCTTCAAGTAAAGTGTTACTGCTGCAACCATATGTAGAGCACAGGATTAGCTTTTTTTTAGGGATCAGGAAGATTTTAGAAATTTTCTACATTTTAAAAATAAAAATAACTGTGCACTTACTAAAAAAAAAAACTAAAAAAACTTATTGCAAAATTAGACAACCTGCACACAAGCAATTTGTTGTGCCAACATTGTTTGATTAGACAAGGGCATAATCAAAGTGCAGAATGCAATTGTTTAGAATGAATAAACAGATAAATAGTTAAATTATAAAATTATGAATAAATAACACCACAAAAAGCTGATTGATGTCCATACATCCAGGACTCCCTAATGGAATGGAACTGACAGTGATTGCAAAGGCCCATTTAGCAGTTGATGTGTTATTATGATTGGACATGTCAGTCTTTCTCCACTGATTAAAAAGAAGCAAATACCCCCAAAAATGTTCCCAGTGTTCACAGTTCCTTTTTTGCGTCTGCAAATTGATGAGTGCATATTATTCTGTCAATCCTGAGAAACCGGTGACATTCAAAGTGAAGTCAAAGATGAGAAAGAAAGGCATTCTCATGAAGAACTTTACCCCCCACCCCCAACGAAATGAAAATAAAGCAACAAGAAAAGAGTAAAGAATATTTACACAGATGACAGTCAAAAAATCAAAGAAGTGACCACAATTTTCTAGGGCTCAAGTATAGAAATGCATACTTGAAGCATATTTCTGTGACATTCTCATGGGGCTGACTGACAGCTGATCAGACCCTGCCCACACCTCTTGGGTGTCCGCTTGTTTGTTAAGAAATACAGACACATGTCTTTGCAGCGGACATGCATTGTCTCGGAACTGAGCTGACGGCAGGAGTCCACTTGTCCTTGTTATCTGGTGTTTTTCTGCTGAAGTTTCCTGTTATGTTAGTGTGTAGGCTATATGTGTTTGTGCTGTGCACAGATGCAGTTTTTGGACCCCTCACTGGGCACACCGTTGACAGAAGGGATGTAAGAAATTTAACAGCTCTGGTTCCAATTCCTATCCTTCTTAATGATTCTGTTTCCTTAATGGCCCATTAACAATTTTTTGATGAAGAAATATTTGGATAAAATAAATGCTGGTTCATATAGCATATATTGCTCTCAGCAGTCTGTTGCCAAATTATGAGATCATTTCAGATTTCTACAAAACTACAAAAAATATTTTAATACAGTTCTTGCAAAAGTGTTGCACGAACTTTAAATCACTTTTCACAGACTTGTTAGAGAAAGCAAACGCAGTCCAATGACCTCCCAACAAACATGAGACGTCGGCCCGACGTGCAGATCATGTCTATATTGCGTCGGTCGGTCCAGGACCGTATCTGTACGTCTAATCGACGTGCAAATCCGGTGGTATCTGGACGTCTGACTACGACGTCCCTTGGACGTAGAAATGCAGTTCAAAATTTGAACGTCTGACTAGGAGTTTTTTTTGGACGTCTGTACAACGTGCAGAACATTTGGTTCAAAATAAGTCAGACTAACTGAAATAAACCTGGCTTACAACGCTGATCGCGCTGCAGATTCAGTAGCGATGTTGTTGACAAGTATTCGCTTCCGGTATTTTTCTAAATATCGTCCAGGCCTGAAACAATTGTTGGTTGTGCTCTTTGTCACCAAATGAAGAAAGTGAAGCACAATCCAGACACGGTATGCAATAATAGCCTACAATATATTATCCACAAGGGAAATGTTGTTTATCTCGTCTTGACACAACTGATGGAGTCGTCCGGGTTACGAGTTATCACGCTCCCGCCATTTAAAATCCAAACTACAGCAAGCATCAGGACTGAGTACGTAAGTGCCAACTTACAAACTACTTTGGAGATGACTAGATTTATTTGAAGACGATATAAATCATGCACATTCTCTTTAAATGCGACCGTGAATATGCCCAAACACACTTAGCTGTTGCACTTTGAAAGTGAGATCATTTAAACTGTCTGTCAGCCTGAAGCAATCATCGTATATATACAGAAATGAAAATGGCTAATGTAACCCGGTCAATAGAGGCCACGGTAATAAATAACGCAGACTTTGGTTCAGGAGCTGAGGGCAAGAATGCGTTTCCACCACCCATGTCATTTTAATATAGTGTTTTAATCATGGCAGGGGGTTGTTAAAGGCTTTGGCTCGCATACTTGCCCTAGGTACTGTTTCTGGGCCAGTAAGCTGGCCGCGGAAGAACGCTAAACCCCTCATCTATATTTTCATCATTCGCATCATGCCGAACAACCACGGCACGTTCTCGGCAGTCAACACAAAATGCATGATATTTTCTTTTTTTAAATTAAAAAGACAAATGCCACATGTCTGGCAATAAAAGGGCTTTGGTGGGAAATGATTTCATGGGCGCCAGTTTTACACCATTTATCCCGATACAAAAGCCTTTGTAAGGCGCTGGGAAGCGAGCGTGTGCGGGGAGGCTGGCATGGGGGCATGAAGGCAGATCGAGTAGAAGTTGGGTGTTAACACAGAGATTGGCCGAAGATTATCTCAGGTTCAGGGAGATTCAGTCACAAGGTTTAAGTCGCTGTTTTTCCTCCACTGGTAACCATGCCAACTGTGCCAGGAACGTATTAAACAGCTCCGCATAAAAAAAAACAGGGACCTTCAAAAAGCCACAATGCACGTATATCGCACTCAAAACAGGATAAGCCTTTCATCAGTTGGGAAAGTTCCTCTGCGTACAGGACAATTTTTTTTTTAAAGAGAGAGAGTTAGCTAGGATCCAAAACTCATTTTCATACATATTGTCTCTCTCACATTCTGGTGGGTTTTAAATGAAAATGTGAGAAACAGTATTAAAAAGCAACTCGTTTGTTTAACATCTGAATATGCTGCATTTCATGTGAAAAGGCATTCAAATACATTTAACAGTTTCAAACCATTTTAGTCTTGTAAAATGGATATTGTGGATTTGAAAGTATTATCATGCCTGAGGAAAATGCTTAACCTTGTAAAGCCTAACATAAGACATAATAGTCAGAAAAATCTATTTTGTTTTTCAACGGAACAGTTTATTGAAGCTTTAGATAATTTTTTTTTTAAATAATATTTTTAATCATATTTGATGCATCAGGCTTTTATGGCCCATAGTATCGTGGGAATGTGGAGCTCACACTTAAGGAAGAAATAAACACCTCAGTTTTATTCAGATGCCCAAACTGAGCTAAACTATGCAATTTGTGTAGTTGTTATTTATATGGTAAGAAGTAAGATGGCCAAAAAGTACGTTTAAAATTCTTTATAAGCACAAAAATCTTTATAAGCACACTACTTATTAATATAAGTTGTCACTCTATATTTCCTAAAAATGTCTTAGTAAGATGATATCGAAATGCTTAGTTTTATGATTAAGGTTCTGGGAGACAAATTGTATATAATGCAGTGCAATACAGTGATGATTAAAAGATGTACAAATAAATGCTCCTCAAAAGCCTGATAAAAAAAAAAAAAAATGGATAAACAAGTAAACCTAAGTTGCTTTAGTCCTGAAAATGATCATCTTGAAATATAACTAAGAATGGAAGTTATATTTACAGTTACGTTATAAAATTATTAAATAATTGTCCCTCATGTTGTGTCATTTTTGGGTCATTTTGCCCCAAAGAGTGTTATTTATTTATTTATTTATTTAATTTTTTTGAAAAAGGCTACTTGCTCTCATTGGATCTAAACTTACTGACTTTGCTCACATGGGGTATAACAACTTCCTAAACAAAACTGATAATTTTTGTACGTTTTGGGGGACTTTCCTCCTGCTTTGTTACATTTGTGGTGTTCCCAGTCAAAAATATTAAACAATAGGGATGCACGATATTATCGGACTGATATCGGAATCGGCCGATAATGGCTTTAAATGTAAATATCGGCATCGGCCCAATATGAAAAATTATGCCGATATGTCTTGCCGATAAGAGGAATAGGTTAACTCCCATGTGCTCAGGGTTAGGCTTGCCGCGATAGACGGTGTTTTCGGTTATACCGGTGTTAAGCCGCAACACGCACCACGGAGCAGGAGTCAGATTTTATTTATCACGTGAGAGTGAGTCGAGCTGACTGACAAGAGTGAGGTGAGAAAGACAAGACGATGGCAGAAGATTGTTTAGAAAGGAAACGCAAAGGCGCCTGTTTGGCAATATTTTAGATTTTGAAAAGCCTATTGACTGAAAGTTTTTTTTTAAACATTCGTTTTTTATTTATTTGGTTCCACAGTGTTTGCTGATTACTTTATTTAAACTTTGTGTATTTTATTTATTTTATTTTACATCAAGGTGTATATGCCGTGCCTCCAAGCTTTCTAATTCGTTTTGCTAATAAACGTTCTATGTTTCTTATTTATTTGGTTCCACAGTGTTTGCTGATTTTCAGTTTTATATGAAAAGAGGGAAAACTCAAACGAACAATTGCTTGACACCAAATTGCGGCAATTCAATTTCCGCGAATTTGAAAGTGAAAGTAAACAAAGAAAAGAGGGAAACTCAAATGAACTAACACCCCCACCCCAACGGTGATACCGGTATTACCGTTGTTGTCACACGTCGATTAACCGGTGGGAAAATTTCCTCACCGTCACAACCCTAGGATATGAAAAATTATGCCGATATGTCTTGCAGATAAGAGGAATACGTTAACTCACATGTGCTCAGGGTGTGCTAGTGGTTAGATCACGTCAGCAGTGTGGCTCATTCTTGAAGTAAAGTTTGGTCTGAATGATGATTAGATTCACTCTTTTGGATCACTGTATTTAAACTGAGAATGCACGTACAGAATGAGCGTTCGGTGTGTGATAGAGTCAACAGTAATAGCACGTGCTGTGGCAGCAGCGGCAGCCTCCCTGGGGTCCTAATGTCCACTCACTAAGGAGTTTTAATCTGTAGGGGGCGCTGTTGGCCTACTTCTAATTAAATTAAATGTAAAATAGCCTACACAAATAACATTTAGACTGTTTCTGATTAAATAAAGCAGTAATTGATGTCATAAAATAATGAGTATGTTTTGATTTAAAGGTCAGAAGCTGCTCTAAAAGATTTTCAGAATTTGTACAACTCTTTTGCTTTAGACCATCTACAAATCTTAAAATAAAATGTTAGGGTTAACACTGCATCTTTCTGGGGAAAAAAATGCAGCTACTGATATATAGTTTATTTATAGTTATTTTCAAAGCTTCAACGTACTGTCAAAAAACCTTTATTATTGTTTATTTAATTCTAGCAAATAAGTTCTTGTTAAAAGCTAACCAAAATGTAAAATATTTTGCTTATAATCTCTGCACAGGAGAGACTTGGTGTTGTTTCCTAACAAAAGGAAGTATATCGGTATCGGCCAAATGAGTTGAAAAATATCGGCATATCGTATATCGGCAAAAATCCAATATCGTGCATCCCTAATAAATAATAATAATACATTTCTTGTTATGGTATATTATTGGTTTAATCTTTTTATCAACTTGTTTTCTTCCAATTAGCACAGGTTTTATATATTTTTTTTATACTGATTGATCGTAGACCTCATTGATCTGAGCTTATGCACCTCAGATTATCCAAAAATAATTAAAAAAAAATCAAAAGTCAAAAGGTGCATAAGTTTACTACTATGTGCAGTTCATATGTGTACTATGTGTGCAGTTCACATAGTAAGCTTACTATGTGAATTGCAGACCTATGAAGTAGGCTTCATAAGTCTGCAATTCACATATTAAATATCATACAGTAGGCTTCATAGGGTTAAGGCCAGCATGACAGAAGCTCTCCCTGTATAAGCTCTATGGACACCATTGTCCCGTAAAACAAAGAGCGGACCCCTTTCCCAGCAAAACTAAACCCATCCTACTTTCAATTCTCTTTTCATTGGTCTAAACAAAAACAAAACAAAAGAAAATAAACAAACAAAAAAAAACCCCTTAATTATGGCCTAGGTGGCTTGCAGGCATATTATTTCACGTAGGACAAGTGTTTAGCTGACAAGCAGTCTGAGCTTTTCTTTCTCTGTGCGATCAAAAAGCCAGGCAACAGATGTCAAGCTTTTGAATTTAGCACGGAACATGACCTCAGGGGTCAGGGCCTATACATCCTGCCCAGGCCCCAAGCTGTGTAAGGCGAGGGCAGAGCATAGAGTCTCCCAGGACAGGTGGGTCTGGGTACGCAACCATCTCAGCATTCCCTTGCACTGGGTCGTACCATAATGATGCCCTATTTATGCCCCTTGTACATCTCTGTGGCGTGATGCCGGGCTTGACAATGGGCTGTTTCAGGCAGAAGCTGGGGTGGGTTGTAGGGGGTTAACCTGGCCCACTCCATGGGAAAGAAAACATCAATAGAACTGGGTATTAGCAAAACTGAAGCATAGGTTACTCAGGAATTAATGAACTTTCAGGCTGACTCCTTATCCCTGTATTGACAAGATGATGTTGAAAGCTGCTCGGGTCTCGAGTGGAGAACCACACAGAGGAGGGATTGTGAGTGATTGCCTCCAGAGGAAAAAGAGCTCCCTGAAATGGGAAAAACTGAAGTAAGAGACGGAGAGACAGGGAAGAGCGCTGTATCTTCTGACACTGTTGAGTGGTAGAACCATTTCATTCAAACAACATCCATTCTATCACTTATCCTAACAAATCTAAAAAAAAATTTAATATTATAGATCCCAATAAATATATTGATAAGGCTTTTTTTGTGTATTGATGTTTTTCTTGTTGAACAGGAAGCTTGGGCTTGTCCCTTTTTTATAGCCAGTATATATATTGTTCTATATATAATCCACAAATCAAGGAATTTTATTTATTTTAATTTTTTTTTACCACTGTCTTTAATTTGATTGTCATTCGCAGTGCTTCATTGTAGTTGTTTCCCTCACTAAAGCCACTAAGTACATAGTCTTTGTCTTTTTGTCAGATTTTCAAATAAGTTTGTAATGTTTTGTTTTACCTCGTAGTTGGTTCGCTTGGTTCATGGGTTGTAGTGCTTTAATGAAGTGCTTAAGTGCTTTTTTTTAGAATCCCTATGGGAAAAATGAATGGATAAATGTTTCAATGTTTATATCTGCTGAAAGGGAATTTTTAGATTTTGACATGCATGGACTGAAAGTTGAATTTTATTAAATTTTTTACTAGCCAAGTAGCCAGTACAGTTTATAAACATTAATTTATGGCATTGGTTATTTGATCATCCACTGGAATATGTTGCATAATCTGTGCATCTTGTGTATATGTTTTGAATATGACATAACATATGGGGGTAGATAGCACAATTAGCAACCACTTATATCAGGTTTATATTTAGCACTCCCTTTTTCACAAATTAACCTATACAGTATGCATAAAGTTGCCTTTGCTTTTGATGAATGATTTCTATACTATGTTTTTTTTCTTCATGTTGCCGAGGAGGCACTAAATACTTCAACTTGTTTTTAACCTAATTTTCAACCTCATTGCCAAACATTAATCAGTTTTAAGTGAATAATTACTGCATAAGGAAGTGATGGCATCCTGTGTCATGATTAAAGCGTTTTAGTGTTTCAGATTCATGAGGTAAAGTGTTGATATTATTTTCCTCTGAATTACCTTCCACCAGTAACACATTCATTAGGTCTCATTAATCATTTTCTTAACCAAGAGACTACGCTAGCATCTGAATGTATTCATATTATTGTCTTACACTGTGTCTTAAGCAGGTGTGAAAATGCTTCACGACACAACAAAACCACAGCTAATCATGAAATTGTGGTGGAGTTTTATCTGTTTTTTTTATGACACTTTTCCAGGCCTCAAACTTTTTGTCATATAATATATAGGGATTTTTCCACTGATATTACAGTTTTTCTTTTACATTTATCAGTTGAAATTGTGTATATGTTGGACATTTAATTTAGCATGTTCATTTCTCTTATTTTTACATTTAGAATACCTTTGTCGTCATCTAATGCTCACTTTAAGTTAATATTTAAAAACACTTATTATTTAATAACACTGTTAAATGTAATTATTGAAAAATCACAAAATGAATATCCATTTTTGCATGATGCCTAAATTCGTTGTTTTAATTTATTAGAGGAAAATAGTTTAGATTTTTTAATATTGGTCATTTGGTTATCAGCCATTGGTTAGGACAAATTGTTAAAAGAAATGTTTTTTGCAGTTTTAATGACCGAGAAAACAATCAGATGACAGGAAATTATCAGGCAACTATTGTGCCAGACTCCAATCCGGATCTAAATTTTCCACATGAACACTGTGGCTCGTTGTGTATCTAGAGTCATATTTGTCACATTACTATACATTAGGGCTGTGCGATATTGAAGAAAAATGCGATATGTGATACGTTGTTAAAAAATGCGATATTCGATATGCGATACAATATAGCTTAAAGTGTGTAAAATCTATTTCAATTATATTTTAAAATATTTAAAAATTAAAATTATATAACCAATTTGTTTCACATTCTTTCTTGGAAAAGAAAGAATCACTACAACTTCTGAAAGTGACCAGCAGTGTTTTAGCATTACATAAAAAGTAATGTCACAAATCAGAAAATATCATTTTAACATCAGTGTGAAAATACAAAAAAATAATAATAATGACACTAATTTTATATCATTGTAACTTTGCTTTCCATACACTTTAAGTACTTCTTCATATACCACAGCAAAAACTATAGTCTGAGAAAGTTCAAACATGATTAAAGGCAAGTGAACAGTCAGTAAAAAAAAATTAAAAAAAAGAAATACACAATTTACAAGCATAGATAAAATAAACTGTAGTATTCAGATACAGAAATTTAATAATTAGGTGTAAAATAACACTGCATAGTGTTCACTCTATGAATTAAATTTAGATTAATCTTTGTTATAGC
>NW_015558630.1:1574889-1579732 GCF_001515605.1 Sinocyclocheilus anshuiensis
ACTTATTGCACTTAACTCTTTTTAACGTCAAGCAATTCCCTGCTATATGCGTCGAACTAAAACTTTGACCTTTTGAAACGTTCTGATTTAAGTAGCCTATTATTAAAATGATTCAGATATCGCACGCCCTTGCGATATGCATATTGCGATATTAGGGCTGCACAATATATAGAAATTATCGAAATATCGCAAATGTAAATGTCGCAATATGCATACGCAAGGGCGTGCAAAGAGTTAAGTGCAATAACTCTTATAGTTCTATAAATTAACTCAATAAAGCCGCATCTCGCGCAGCGTATCTTCAGTTCTGCCGCACACGTGCAAAGCGCGCACGCACACACACACAGAGAGAGACGCGTTTCAGACGGCGTGCGAACACCGAGTTGATTCGTCTTCGCATCTCCTCCTTATGTTTGAACAGACACATACACACAGAATTATGTCAATAGTACCCGTGCGATATTTACATTTGCAATATTTCGATAATTTCGATGTATCGTGCAGCCCTACTATACATCTTCAACTTTGTAGAGGTTTCTGTGTTGTGTTTGGTGATCGAGATCATTTTGTCATGACTTTTGTACTTGCTGTATTCACAGTTCACACTATTCAGCGATACACTGAGTCAGATAGAGAATATGTGGTGTGAGGGATCTGAGTACCTGTCCTGGTGCTACGGCAGCTGCGTGTGACTCCCGTGGTGTCAGTGGCCTCCTGCCTGGACAGCACGGGCTGATCGGGGCCGTCAGCAGAGTTAGGTGGTTGTCTTTCAGCTGCTGCCCCTGCTGAGGAGTTTGGCCCATTTTGCATTAACACCCTGCTGAGTTAACGCCTCTGATCGCGCTCACCGCTCCTGCCTCCACATCGCAGTATTGCCATGCTCTGTCTTCATAATTGAGGCATTTATTCTATTTCAAATGTGTCGTTGTTTCTTGGGTGTACACCAGAAGAACAGGAGTGTGGTGTATGGGCTGAGAGACCAGTGGATTACTCTTTAGGCACATGAGAGGATATAATTTAGGGATGGGTCAAAACAGTTGATTAGTAAGTTGTTTGTGAGGTCGACAAGTGTATGTAGATTTAATTTTTTAATAATTTTTTCTTATTAAAAATTATTTAATTTGCATGGTACGGACATGCTTTACTTCAACTGCTAGACAGTTTGAACTAGGGATGCACCGATGTATCAGCAAATAATCGGTATTGGTCGATTAAAAACAATTATCTGCACTATTGGCCATTGATCTGGGCCAAATATATTCTGTAAATCAAAGGGGGCCAAAAAATGTGTCAGACTACAACTTGTGTGAAAAGAAATTCTCTTTTTGTAGAATTTAGGTCTGTCAAAAGTTAACGTGATAATAATGCATTAACACAATCTCATTTTTTAAAGAATGGTGATTCATAGGGTCAAATGGAACCCATGTTAATTGCTATTTCAAGATAGGGTTGCCAGGTCTGCAGTTTTTCCCTTCACCAAACATTTTTTTTGTAGTGTGCCTCCCATCCAATAATCGCAAATAACTTTGTGCTTTGAGTTTTTAAAGTTAATCTTTAAAAAAAAAAAACACTGTTAAATGTGATATTTAGCGAATCTCTAAGTATCATAAATATATTTTCCTTTTTTTTTTTAGTATTTAATTTTTTAATTTATTTAGACAAAATGTCATCCAATTATTCGTTATTAGCCATAACACTAGCTTATCAATTTTGGGCAGAATTTTGATATTAGTGCATCCCTAATTTTGTTTTCTGTCATGATGTGAAGAAATTTATATTACATAGATAAGCTAGTATCTAAATTTTGAGCTTACATCTCTGTTTCTCTCACACACAGACCTGTCATTAATTTCTGTGCTGCTTTTGCAGTCATACTGCAGGAATGTAGACTCAAATTTCAGACACTGTCAGAACTTTTTTGAGGCTAAGATCTATTTGTTGTCATGTGCGTGATTTTAACAAAAAAATAATGCTTTTTTTTTTTCTTTTTTCATTTTGAATGCGATTTTTCAAAATGAGCCTCAGGGGCTAAATCATGGCCAATTGTACATTGTGCATCAGGCTCGCCCGGAACTGCTTCCAGTGTACAACAGTGAGCGCAAGCTGGATTAAAGTGATTATTACGTTTTGAATATGGATATTTTTCTTACAAAAACGCATCGATTCGCTACAGGAGGCCTTTGTTCACTATGGGCTAATTTTAATTTTTGGGTGAACTAACCCTTTAAAGTACAGTACAGTACGCGTGGAAGAAGACTTTTGGTTGGCCTGACGGAGGTGGGGGTGGAGGGGATTGTACAGTACATGCCTCAGGGGACATAAGCCTCACACTCCACTATCAGTGCAGCAAGGTGAAAGAGATGTCCAGCTAATTATACAACCAGCACTGAGGCATTCTGCTTGAGTGGCTTTACCCTGATGAGCTGACAGGGAAAAGCCGAGGATGCCGTTTGAACAAAAGGAGGGAAAAAAGGGCAGGAGAAATGAAGAAAAAGGAGAGATGAATGTCTTTGGTTATGAAGTGTAATCCCACGCTTACTTTTATCAGCCTTTCTCTGCTGCACCTGAAATGTTGCCCGCTGCTTGTGCGCTAAGCCTTAGCATAGCAAAGAGGAGAAGCCTGCGAAATTTCAGCTTCCATAGTTTTTTTTTTTCCCCCTTTCGCCTGCCTCCCTTTGTTGTGTGACTACGATGCAGAATTATTCAAATCCCTGCATCGTTTTTTTTTTGTGTGGTGGTGGGTGCAACATACTGTTTGTCCTATCCTGGCACTAGACTGATCCTGGCCCTGAAGACTGGGCGAAAAGCAAAAGCTTAGCCCTTTAATATGACCCCGCAACTGTGCTACTCTTTCTGCATATGCAATAAACCTGCGTTCACACATCTTACTTTTATTTCAGTGGCTGAGAAATGCCTAATGTTTGACAGATTGTTAATGAGAGGTACTGTAATATTGACCATGTTTTCATTTCTAGTTGCCTTAAACATTGAGTGTAGCAATAGAAGTCATTTAAGCTTTGTTTACACCTGGTGTTAAAGGAATCATTCACACAAAAATTTAAATTCACGTACTCACCTTCATGTTGTTCCAAATCTTTATGACTTTCTTTATTTGGTGGGACACAAAAGATATTTTTAAGAATTGTAACTGTATTTGTCCATAACAAAACAATGCTGTTTTAATGTTTTTGTTTTACTTTTTAATGTTTAAGCCTGTCACCAAGAAGCTCTCCAAGACTGCTTTTATTTTATAAAAAAAAAAAAAAAAAAAAAAACCAGTAAAAACGGTATTTTTTGTGAAATATTGCAATTTAATGTATTTTAAAATGTAATTTATTTATGTTATGGCAAAGCTGAATTTTCATTGTCATTACTGCTGAATTGTCATTACTCCAGTCTTCAGTCACACGATCCTTCAGAAATCATTCTAATATACTATACTGGTGCTCAGGACACATCTCTTATTATTATCAGTGTTGAAAACAGTTATGCTTCTTAATTTGTTGTGGAAATTACTATACAGTAGGGCTGGGCGATATAGCTAAAAAATGTATCAATGATGTAATGTTTCATATCGTTCGGTATCAATAATTATTAAAAAATGTTATAACCTTTTTTAAAACAAAGAGCAATAGAAAAAAGTGTTTAAATTTAACCACTGTATTTTTAAATTAACCCAATTTATTGAGACCAACAACAAGTATTTTTTGTTTTAACAGTCAAACACACAATAAAAATTTAACAAATATTTAATTTCTGATTTTTTATATGCAGATTAAATAGGTCTTAAGGACACTTTTGGGTTGTCTCCCGAGGCCACAGGAGAGCGCAATGAACAAAATAATGCTGCACATTTAAATTGTCAAAGCAAGGAAATAAATGTCTATAAAAAAAACCTGCATTACGTCTAAATTAACTCATATAAATCAAATATAATTTCGAAAATTGCATAAACAATTATGAACAAAACAGCATCATGTATTTATGCATTGCTTAATACAAATTTTTGAATTGTGAATCGTCGATTTCGGACAGTAATCGATTGAAAACGCTAAGTATCTAATTAATTGTGATTTCTATAGCGATTCAATGCTTTCGAAATATATACACATTAAATTACTACCAGCACGAATTAATGGAGACCTTGAACAGTGTTCGTGCCCTCGCATCTCTCCTTCACGCGCTCCACTATTTACCGCCTGTGACTGTCACAGGATTGCGCTCGTGCTCCGTTCGTCTCACCGACACATTTTTTGAGCAGCTGATGTGTGATCTCTCCGTACTACTCATGACAAGTAATGCTTAAGTGAAGAAATTTTGCTTTTCTGTAGTTTTTCAATGGCTCTCGGTCATGCCGAAGACATTACCTGAGCAGACGAAGGCTGCGCATTTATTGCATGGACGGAGCAAAAATTTAAGTGTCTAAAGCAGTGTTTCCCAACCGGGGTGCCGTGTAAAAAATCCTTTTTAAATATTTTTAAATTGCTAAAACGTTCAAAAAAGCAGCTATTATATAATATCCATTTCTCATGTCGCCAATAATTAGAGATGCACTGAAATTCCGGCTGCCGAAAATGAGTTCACCGCTCAGGATTCACTTTCACGTGGTGTGACGCTCTGCATATCGTGTGTGTGCAGTCGCTCACGGCCCATGTGAGTGCTCCACTCATATACCGTTCATGTTCATCGGAACAGGGAACAGCACTCAAAAATCGAGCTGACAGGAAACCTCTATGTAGTACAGTATTGTTTCTGTCTGCAATAGTGCTACTGTGCTGTAACAAGGTGTGGTAAATGGGCAACTCTGGTAACGCTGCCCTCTCATTCATTGATCTGCTAACCG
>NW_015558630.1:1580661-1581382 GCF_001515605.1 Sinocyclocheilus anshuiensis
ACGCGCTCCACTATTTAACGCCTGTGACTGTCACAGGGTTGCGCTCGTTCTTCGTTCGTCTGACACATTTTTTGAGCAGCTGATGTGTGATCTCTCATTAGTACTCATGGCCTGTAATGCTAAAGTGAAGTAGTTTTACTTTTCTGTAGTTTTTCAATGGCTCTCGGTCATTCCGACGACATTACCTGAGCAGTCGAAGGCTGCGCATTTATTGCATGGACAGAGCAAAAATGTAAGTGTCTAAAGCATACGCACAGTTCCATTGAATGATAAATGTGTTTTAACAATGTTGTTGAACTGAATGTACGAAGGAAACTGTTCAAATAACCACAGCATTAACAACAACCTTGAAATAAGAGCGCGAGGTTTATCTGATAATCAGATGCATGAAAGTAGCGTTTGTTGCTATAGCAAACTGACATCTTTTCTTTCAGGATCATCATTATTTCTCCGATGGAGAGGAAAAGTTAAATACTATTAGCATTTTATTTTATGAAAATGAGATAAAGAAGTCTTCGCACTGAAAGAGAAGTGATCTCTCGCTCAAAGAACTTAAGACGTGCCAGGCTATATCTGCAGCTAAGCTGAATAAAAAGCGTTAAGACAATAAACACAATAAATAAAGAAAATGTATGAATGATGCAGTGCTGATTGACATATCATTTATTACAGTACAGAAACTATAAAGTATATTCTCTACCTTATTCTGTGCAGAAAATTG
>NW_015558630.1:1581439-1588866 GCF_001515605.1 Sinocyclocheilus anshuiensis
TATCTGCAGCTAATCTGAATAAAAAGCAGAATGAACTGATGAAACGTTAAGACAATAAACACAATAAATAAAGAAAATGTATGAATGATGCAGTGCTGATTGACATATCATTTATTACAGTACAGAAACTATAAAGTATATTCTCTACCTTATTCTGTGCAGAAAATTTTAATAATTGTTTGTAGTATATAAAACAATCATAAAAATGCTATTAGGAAAAAATTATAGATTACAAATGATTGATTATTGTCCAGCTGTGTATTTAATTTCTTATAGCAAATTCAAAGTAAGAGATAAGAAAAGAATACCTTGTAAAAAATAATAATAATAATAATACATACATAAAATTATTGTATTTGACATTTCTGAAATGACGGCTACGCCGCTGGTGTGACAAAATGTTAGCCTATACATAATATTAGATACTTTTTTAGATAAAAAGATACTTTTAAATCTCTTTTTTAAAATCTTGGCTTACATACATTTCTACATATGCCATGTCATGCCATAGCATCATTAAACTAGCATCTAACAATAGACAAAAGTGTTTTTTTTTCTCTCTAAGCTATGGTTCTGTAACCATAAAAGCTGCCGTGTAATTTGCTCCCTGACTAAGCATTTAAAGAATTTAGGGGAAGCATTTAAATATCCTGTGAATGCACTTAAAGAATGCAGAATCGTTAATCGAATTGAATCAAATTTAATTGTGAATCGAATCGAATTGAATCGTCCTGAATTTGCAAAAATCGTTCTTGAAGCGAATCAAAAACCTATGAATTGTGAATTGAATCAATTCGCTGTCTACCCAAAGATTCACAGCCCTACGAATCGCTCATCACGCAGATTGCATTTAAAAACATAAGAGACACAGTGAAAAGGAATAAACCTCCAGAAATTCGCGACGTGTTTTCTAAGTTTAAACTGTTTTAAATTTGCATGGCTACATCTCTTGTGTGAGACACGAGTGCAGCAGTCATATTTGTCCGTCTAAAAATGAATATGCATCTGTGTGAATGGCTTGGTTTCGGTTTTCACCTAATCAAGATCTTCTCCGCATTGAGCTTCTATATTTCTCTAATATTTTGAATGCATAACACAGCAGCGGCATATCTCGTGGGCTAGACTAACAAAACATTAAAATGCAACGTCACTTACATCATTATCACCGCATCTCTTGCGCCACTGATGCCGCTCCCTGACGCACTCCTAACATTCAAATGCAAATGTTTATTTTAAATTCGACTAATATTAATTTTTTTATTCACAATCTCCTCATCATAGGCAGGCACAGCATTCAATTCAGCATGTGTTCGTGTTTGTGTGTGCTGTCTGCGTCACTCATAGCACGTGCCTATATCGTGCACTATATCGAACATTTTTTATATCGTTATCGAAGAAGGTGTACCGTCGATAAATATCAATACTGTTTTATCTCCCAGGCCTACGATACAGTATACAGAACATTCTGCAAAAGAATGGCATTTATTTAAAATGGGAGTCATTTGTAACATTACACATTTTTTTACTTTCAATTTCGATCAATTGTGTCCTTGCTGAATAAAATTCGTAATTATTATTTATTATTAACTTTTAAGCAGCGGTGTATTTTCTTGTGTGTTCTCACACAAGTCATACAGTTTTGTAATGTTATGAGGGTGAGTAAATGGTCACAGAAGTTTTTTTTTTTTTTGGAAAACAGTGAACTAAACCTTTAGATCCCATCTCTTTTGATCCAATCACAAGTGATCAGCAGAGAACATTACTCATCCGATCACAAAAGTTTTGGACCCCATTCATGTCTGAATTTAGCACTGTCCACTTGTGATCGGATCACCCGGGGTGTTTGCGTTGCTCTGGGAGCTTGATAATCACTTGGGCTTGCTCAGCACGCACTAGCAGTCAGATTGTATCTTGGCCCCTTTGTCTCGCCGTATCAGGAAACAGAGCGTGAACGTGCTCGGACAGCCAGGACCAGATGATCAGGTCAAAAGGGCCCCGGATCACCAGATTGGAAGCTTCTGGGCCAATGTGAACCCTTCGTTCTACGAACACCTTGAACTTCTCCAACCCCGCTGTCATGACAATGAATACTACATCCCACCAGCACCATACTACCTCAGCCCAGGCTGAGAAACAATAGGGCTGCCCATTGCCGGAGGCTGGGAGGGGGTTCGATATTTCTAAGGTTATCTCCCAGTCTCATCAGCCCCTCAGTATAATTATGCATAATTGCCCTGCCACATGGGGTGCAAATGTAGCGGATGTGAAAATGCCCAATGAAAAGATATACACATTTATGGTAAAAGTCTCTTCTTAAAAGAATTGCCTTTGACTTTGACTTGAGTATGCCCCATGAAGTCATTAAAGACCAATGACATTTCTCTCTTGTCAGCCCTCTAGCTACTGGCTGGGTTGCATATGGCCATGTCAGAGACCTTTCTCTGAAGTTCTGGCCTGGACAGGGGCCAGTCTTAATGGCCGGGTAAAGGAGCAGCAAATAGCAGGAGTTGACAGTGGAAAGCCTTGGGAGGGGGAACGGAACGGAAGAAAGAGTATGATAAGTGGCCTGGAGTAGGACGTGCGTAATGGCACAAGACTGTCCTTTCGGCCAGACATAGTGCATTAAAATGCAACGTCACTTACATCATTATCACCGCATCTCTTGCGCCACTGATGCCGCTCCCTGACGCACTCCTAACATTCAAATGCAAATGTTTATTTTAAATTCGACTAATATTATTTTTTTTATTCACAATCTCCTCATCATAGGCAGGCACAGCATTCAATTCAGCATGTGTTCGTGTTTGTGTGTGCTGTCTGCGTCACTCATAGCACGTGCCTATATCGTGCACTATATCGAACATTTTTTATATCGTTATCGAAGAAGGTGTACCGTCGATAAATATCAATACTGTTTTATCTCCCAGGCCTACGATACAGTATACAGAACATTCTGCAAAAGAATGGCATTTATTTAAAATGGGAGTCATTTGTAACATTACACATTTTTTTACTTTCAATTTCGATCAATTGTGTCCTTGCTGAATAAAATTCGTAATTATTATTTATTATTAACTTTTAAGCAGCGGTGTATTTTCTTGTGTGTTCTCACACAAGTCATACAGTTTTGTAATGTTATGAGGGTGAGTAAATGGTCACAGAAGTTTTTTTTTTTTTTGGAAAACAGTGAACTAAACCTTTAGATCCCATCTCTTTTGATCCAATCACAAGTGATCAGCAGAGAACATTACTCATCCGATCACAAAAGTTTTGGACCCCATTCATGTCTGAATTTAGCACTGTCCACTTGTGATCGGATCACCCGGGGTGTTTGCGTTGCTCTGGGAGCTTGATAATCACTTGGGCTTGCTCAGCACGCACTAGCAGTCAGATTGTATCTTGGCCCCTTTGTCTCGCCGTATCAGGAAACAGAGCGTGAACGTGCTCGGACAGCCAGGACCAGATGATCAGGTCAAAAGGGCCCCGGATCACCAGATTGGAAGCTTCTGGGCCAATGTGAACCCTTCGTTCTACGAACACCTTGAACTTCTCCAACCCCGCTGTCATGACAAAGAATACAACATCCCACCAGCACCATACTACCTCAGCCCAGGCTGAGAAACAATAGGGCTGCCCATTGCCGGAGGCTGGGAGGGGGTTCGATATTTCTAAGGTTATCTCCCAGTCTCATCAGCCCCTCAGTATAATTATGCATAATTGCCCTGCCACATGGGGTGCAAATGTAGCGGATGTGAAAATGCCCAATGAAAAGATATACACATTTATGGTAAAAGTCTCTTCTTAAAAGAATTGCCTTTGACTTTGACTTGAGTATGCCCCATGAAGTCATTAAAGACCAATGACATTTCTCTCTTGTCAGCCCTCTAGCTACTGGCTGGGCTGCATATGGCCATGTCAGAGACCTTTCTCTGAAGTTCTGGCCTGGACAGGGGCCAGTCTTAATGGCCGGGTAAAGGAGCAGCAAATAGCAGGAGTTGACAGTGGAAAGCCTTGGGAGGGGGAACGGAACGGAAGAAAGAGTGTGAGAAGTGGCCTGGAGTAGAACGTGCGTAATGGCACAAGACTGTCCTTTCGGCCAGACATAGTGCTCTCCAGTAATTAGACAGGAAGCCGATGTCACCCGCCACCTCTTGTGTGGTGGAGACGAAAGAAGGGGGCCACGGTGGCTGCTCTTTTCCCTTGTATCAACCGAAGAGGACAAAAGCGACGGCTACCTCATTTACATTTGAGGGCACTGAATACTTCATAAGGCACACTGTTTCTTCTACAAGCCCTGCTTGTAAGTCAGTTAGTGGTAAAACATAGTGTAGTACTTGATGACTTTGTTAATTTAATTCATTCTTTCAGTGTTAAGGTATGAACAAATGCACATACGCCTTTGTATGATTTTACTTGAGAAACAATGTGAGATGTTTTATTTAAAGGGGTCATATGATGAGATTTCAAGTTTTCCGTTCTCTTTGGAGTGTTACAAGCTGTTCGTGAATAGATAAGATCCCTAAAGTTGCAAAGACTAAAGTCTAAGACTAAAGACATAATTACGGATTATAATGACTTATATTGTCTTTTTATGCGGCGCGATGCAACGCAACGCGTAAAAAGACAGTATTAAGTCATTATAATCCGTAATTATGTCCCCACTGGATGCAACAAATGCCTCGTTTATAATGGGTTTTAATGTTTTTGTCTCATCGCTCCGGGACATGGCATCACAGTATGGTATGAGGCGTAACATTTCTGTCACACGCTTGAGGTATTCGGCCAATCGCAATGAACTGAATAGCTGGCCAATCAGAGCACACCTCGCTTTTCAGACCAATGAGCTTTGTAAAAATCTACGCGTTTCAGAAAGGCGGGGCATAGAGGAGAAACAATAATGTACAGTATGTGGAAAATAATGTGTTTTTTGAACCTCAAACCGCATAAACACATTTCATTACACCAAATACACCAAATAATGTTCTTTTTAGCAACATCATATGACCCCTTTAAAATATTTATTCAAAATCAACTGTCATTTGCGTATGTTTATTTAAAGATATGGTTTCTTAAATGTTTTTTAAAGAGGTCTCTTATCTTCAAGGCTGCATTTATTTGATCAAAAATACAATAAAACAGGAATGTTGTAACATGTTTACAATTTAAAACAACTGTTTTCTATTTTAATATATTTTAAAATGTAATTTCTTTTAACGTCAAAGCTGATTTTTTTTTTAGCAGCCATTACTCCAATCCTCCGTGTCACATGATCCTTCAGAAATCATTCTAATATGCTGATTTAGTCCTCAAGAAACTTTTCTTATTAGTATCAATGTTAAAAACAGTTGTGGTGCCTAATATTTTTCTGCAAACCGTGATACAAAATTTAAGGATTCTTTGATTAATAGAAAGTTTCAAAGAGCAGCATTTATTTGAAATAGAAAACGTCTACAATGTCGAAGTCTTTCCTATCATTTTTTTTTCAATTGAATCCATCCTTGCTGAATAAAATGAAACAATTTCTTTAAGACCAAAAAAAAAAAAGCACTGACTGACCCCATTATTTTGAACGGTAGTATATGTAGTAGCAATTCATTATGTCAGTGATGTTAACTTAAGCTTTTGTATATTTATTATTATTATTATTATTATTATTATTATTATTTTTAAAGAGGCAGGCCTTTATGTCCTTGCATCCACACTTGAAAAGCAATCTGAGCTTCTCAAGAAATGCCATGTGGCCATTAAATGTTCAAGATGGCAGTGCCATTAGTCATAATTCTAGTTCTCCCATCTGTCCAGTTCACCTGATGGCTTTCAGCATTCTGAATGTACCAGAGCCACCACACCTCTGGATCGCAAAAGAGCACTTACGGAAAAGAAAAATGACCTCACTTTTAATTTCAAAGTATAGAGGTCAACAGTAATTCTGCCCACTTTTCCGTAGCTGGCATGCCAGACAGGCTTCCTCCATTGGTCTCGTAGGGCCTATCCTCACCCTGCGAGTTACTGGTCCTCACTGTCACTCTCTCTGCATGTCAGGGGCTTATATCCATTCTCCACTCATGCACTTACTCTCTCCTCCAGGCCTCTCCGAGCCACGACTGCCAGAATTAGGGAGCAATTAATGTCAGCACTGATGGCAATGGTTATGTTAAACTGACTTCTGTCTTCAGAATTTAAGCACATTCACTCCATTATTCATTAACTGTAAGGGTTGAAATTACTGTCAGATGAAGAAATCAGTGTCAGGTAGAAATGGTGGGGCTGTCTGGATAGTGACTCAGTCAGGTCTGAGTTTCCCAGACTGCCCTTGTTGGGTTCTCGCAGTGGCCATGAATGGCTTTTGTGGCAGGAATTGTGGGTATTTGAATAAATAAACTGGAACTACAATACACCGTATGGGAAAGCACTTTTTTTTTTTAAACCTGCTTTTTAAAATGGTTAGCTAGCAACAAGAAAATCAATCATATATAATGCAAGGAAGTTCTGTTATTCTTAAAACTTAAATTGTAATGCAATTAATGTCAGAATTTTGTACTAATTTATTGTGTGGTGTCATATTTTAAGCTTTAAGATTGTTTGGGTGTAATGAAATGGACACTGCGTGGTTTGGGAAAGATTACAAGGCAGGGACAAGCTCTCAAATCTGCATTCATTGTTAGCGTCGTCGTACCCGGCTCAGAGCTCATTCCGAAACATTCCATCACAACATGGTTTGCATGTCAGCAGCTCAAAGTCCTATGGGTATAGTTTGGCTGCAGTTGCGTCTACCATGCAGACAATTATGTGGCCAAATTTTACAAGTGTTGGTTTTACAGAAAAATGGAAGAAAGGAAAGGGGAAAATGGATTTAATTACTTGCAGATAAAACAAAGCACCAAAACCATTTTGGTTTTCCATTTTATTCTCTCTTATTTCAATCAGAGGCGGACAAAGTACTCAACTCTATTGCTTGAGTGAAAGTACAGATACTGCTGGTCAAATATTACACCATTACAAGTAAAAGTTGTAAAGACAGATTTTTACTTAAGTAAAAGTACAGAAGTACTTGCTTTTAAAAGTACTTAAGTACCAAAAGTAAATTTCCTTTTTTATGTCAATGCACTGTGTGACGAGTGGGGGCGGGGCCGAGAGCCGTGGGAACGGAGCGAGGCCGGTGGAGTAATTGATAATGAGCGACACCTGCACCACTCACCGGTCTCGAGTCTCACGGAGGAGCTCCGGAAGGATAAAAAGGAGGAGTGACGACAGTGAAGGACGAGAGAGGACCAGGCATGGACTTTCTTTTGTGTGCGACAGTCGTCCGTGAGGGGCTATCGCGCTATTTTGTGATTATTTTATTATTAAAGTTTTCTTTGAATGTTCGCCGGTTCCCGCCTCCTTCTTCCCGAACTACGAACTTTGTTACATTGGTGCCGAAACCC
>NW_015558630.1:1589167-1599201 GCF_001515605.1 Sinocyclocheilus anshuiensis
CAGGTACGCCGCGGCCGCCGTGAGCGGCTCCCCCGGAGGGGGGAGGGGGAGGAATAGAGCGCAGTCTCGGGAGTAACCCCCGGCCTGCGAGGGGCAATGGGGGTATGTGACGAGTGGAGGCGGGGCCGAGAGCCGTGGGAACGGAGCGAGGCCGGTGGAGTAATTGATAATGAGCGACACCTGCAATCTCTTCATGTAGCCCTAGAAGAGTGATTACTGATAAACTGTCTGAAAAAAAGTCACGTTTTAGAGAAGAAAAAAAAAATCACCCACTGACTTTCAAAGTTGCCACATAGTAACGACTTTCTACTTCGAGGACCTTGATAGAAATGTAGTGGAGTGAAAAGTACAATATTTGTCTTTCAAATGTAGTGAAGTTAAAGTCATAAGTTCCCAGAAAAAATAATACTCAAGTAAAGTACAGATACTCAAAAAGTGTACTTAAGTACAATACTCAAGTAAATGTACTTAGTTACTGTCCGCCTCTGATTTCAATACCTCTTTTTTTCTCCCCTCCCTGCCTTTCTTTTCTGTGGCATGGGGAGAATGTTGGTCTCACACGTTTTTGCGGCTGACCAAGGCCAAGCCGGTAACACAGAGAGTGTGAGGCACGAGCCAACAGTTTCAGGCAAATCATAAAAGCAATCCATTAGAAAATAAAAATGAGAAGACTATTGAGCGGAGCTGGAAGCCACTCATTAAGGTGAAATGTGCAAAGGTCTGCACTCACAAAGGACTCTAATGCGCCCATCGCCAGATCCTTTTTGTGTGAGCGTGATGTCATTCATTGTGATGCAGAACCCAGAGAGAGCGCCACACACAAGTGACAAGCCCTATATGAGTTTTATATCCTTATAAAAATCGCGCGCTCTCTCTCTCTCCCGCTCTCTCGCGTTGTCTCTTGGCCTGTCTCTTTGTCTCTCGCTCACTCGCACAAATGCTACACACACTTTCACACACCCTTCTCACTCCTCTTGATGTAATTCTTCCAGATTACTGCAGCAGGGGGCAGTCTGGCATCCGCACGGATCCCTGGCACTGGCACTGGCTCATTGGCTTCCTGAGATGCCTGTTAGTGTTTCTCTGTTCTCGCTAGAGTCGCTACTGTACGAGTGTTTCTGAGCGAAGGGCAGTGAGACGCCACTCCAGCCATACTTCCATAATCCATACTTTCACATACTTCACCTGTGCACCTTTCCAAGAAAACCCTGTTGGAAGTGTTCTCATGATTTTTTTTTTTTTTCAAAATCTGCATAGTCAATCTAATGCATTCATTCATTGTAAATAAATAACACTATTATTGATCTATGCAAAATATTCACAATGAAGGATTTTCCTACCATCGGAGCAGTTTAAGCTTGAAGTACTGCATTCAGGTTTTTGTGAGTCAGTCTAAGACACCTGGTACTATAGTATATATAGTGTAGTACTATATTGTATATTTTTATAATTTAATGACATGTATATTATTATTCATTTTTATGTAGCTATTTATATTATTTATGTGTATTTATTATTTATATTATATTTTATATATTTATATTTACATATAAAGTCTTTTTTTTTGTAATGCAAAGTATCGTCTGTAGTAATCATGTTGACATGCAGATAATTGGGATTACTTAATTGCTATATCATGAAATTAATTACATTTTTTTAATCGATTGAAAGGCTATTCTATATTATTATTCATGTTATATATTACATATATCATGTATATTATATATATTTATATATAAAAGCTTTTTTAGTAATATTTTATAATACATATTCAATGCTTTTGTCTGCCACAATAATTTAATGTCTGGAATTATCTTAGTATTGAGATGCAGTTAATTGTGATGAATTAATTGGCACATCATGAAATTAATTCTGTTATATATATTTTTTTTAATTGATTAAACGTTCTATTCAAAGTATTTAAAAAAATACATATTTCAAAAATAACACAGAAACTACAAAGAGTTTAGTTTACAAAACCAAAACTTAAATTCTGCATGTTAGGTTCCAAGTTTTCTAATTCATTCTTTACATCTCAGTGGATAAGAAAGGGTTATAAGTTACAAATCTCATCTTCTGCTGAAACATCACTTGCTGTTGTTGTTTTAAACGGTGGGCGTATATGGCATTCTTTCACCTGTAATAACCTCTTCAACAAAGCTTTTTTTATTTTTTTTATTTCTTGCACTATGACTCATATTATGAGAAGCAATAGATGATGTTAATATACGGTACTAATCAGCCCTAGTTCACCTGTTGTGGGTTATGTTCAGTGCTTAATGCAGGCATCACACACACACACACACACACACACACAAACACAAACACACACAGATGTAGATCTGGTGGGAGGCAGTAGCGTGTGTGCTCTTAGTAACTGTGTCAGTGGAGCTCACAGCAGTCAAAGGCCAGATAAAGTACTGTAACCTCATCATTACAAACCATATTCTCTTTAAAAGTCCTCCTTTTTTATATCACATCATGAATATTTCATGCTGTGATATCTGGGCCAATTAGGTGTCATATCCTCTGTCTGAGAGTTCTTTATCTTTTTCTATTTTCTTCTCATATCTGCCTGCTGGTAGCTGTATTTAAGAGGCAAGTGTCTCACTCAGTATGTAAAAACACAAAATGAGCAGAAAATAACACAAAATGTTCTGCTCTGTAGAGGCTGTTTTAAAGATGTGATTTTGGGGTGTCATTATGGTAGAAAAATATGAACTGGGAAAAGAGCTCCCACCTAGAAAATTCAAGCTGCTGAAGTGGCATCACAAGGTGGAAGTTGGGTATCAGGTCACAAAAACACGACTATTAATGTTACACAGTAGCATTACGCAGGCTTCCTTCATCCCAATTCTGCTTCTGCATTCCTTCCCTTCCCTTCCCTTTGCACTTCTTTCTTTCCTTCTGTCTTTCCCTCTGCACTTCTGTATAAAATTCTTTATATATATATATATATATATGCCATTTTTCATGTTATATAATAATAGCAAGGCTGGCTTGGGACTTGTCTTTCGCTAGATTCAGTGTTGAGTGTATGTTTTATCAAACCAAGTAAAACAAGCTCCGATTTGAGACAAAAGGTGTTGTTCCTCTGTGAATGATGCTGTGAATGAACCTTTTTTAAATAATTTTGCAAGTTTGATATTTCCCAGTGTTTGATGTAAGCTTATGATTTGAAAAGTGTTTTTAAAAGTCAATGTTGTGCTTTAGTTTGTTAATATTATACCGGTCTAATGGTCCTGCATTGGAATTTGTGAGGCGCACTGTGAGAAATGTACACTTTTTAAGAAAAACACCTGATATATATAGTCTTGACGTGTTTTAAGGAAGTGCAGACAATTTAACTGCTGTGGTGTTAATCAGCTTCCTGTACATGCTGTAACAGTAGTTCATTAAGCTGGTAGCATTAATATGTATTAACAGATCAAAACAAATTATTCAAAGTGTTGCGTCTATGGAAGTTCTTTCCTCTGGTGGGAAATTTAATCCAGGGAGCCGCTTGACATTATTTAGAAGCAATTATTTTAGAAAGCTGCATAAATACCTCTAATTTACTGCTGAAGGAGATGTATTTTTATTGTAAACACACTCCTTATGATCTCTTTTAGATTGTGCCAGTGATAGCCTTTAAACATTTGCAAAGTCTAGAAAGACCGAAACAGCCTTATGACGTAAGGTAAAAGGGTCATAGCTCTCAAACATAGTCAAATACTCAAGTGTTGTTTACAAATTAATGATTCAGAGTGATTTCTGAAAAGAGTCTGGTCAGACAAAGCCCTTGGAGACTTTAAAATATATTCCCAGAGTGTAAAATTGTTCTGCATGTTTGGAATACAGTATACATAGATGAAATATGTACACTATATTTATAAATATTTATTTTTACACCACAAAGAAAGTATCATGAAAGTCTAAATGCATTAAAATATGACTGTTCTGAAGATGATTTACTTCTACACTCATATGCATTTATATCTTAAAAACTGAGCACAACACATACATATATATGTGGCTTTCCGGATGTTAACAGTCAGTGACAGAGGTGGCAGATCTGGGTACTAGACTCAGTGTATGGCTGCACAGTAAACGCCCCACCGCCCAGGCCCGCTCTGGATACTGGATCAGGGGAAAGTGTCGCATTTAATTATGCTCCTTGCTTCAGCTCAGCGTGGAACCATCTGCCACTGCGAAATATGACTTTAATAAAGAGAGAATTTTCCAGTGCATAATTTAGTGGTAATGGCCGGACAGTTATGTTACAGTGATACATTAATGTGTGTGAAATGCACGCCGAGTCGGAGGCAAAGTGGTTTGGAAGGTGTTTCGGTGATGTACTGTGACATCTCACAAACACTGAGATCTCATTGACTACACTGTAAAAAATGACCGTGAATTTAACAGTAAAAGACTGTAAAAATGCTACATATATGATTTATGCAATATATTTCATGTCTTCTGAAGCCATACAATAGTTTTGCGTAAGACAGACCGAATATTTACATTGTTATACACACAAAAAAATTTTCCCTTCCATTGCAACGTCCAGATCAATTCTGGTTTCATTGACGTTTGGTCCCAGGTGAAAAATAAATATATTTAAATTGTGCTTTTTCAGACATACTTACTATATTTAAATTTTCAAATAAGCATGTTGGGAATACAAATGTATTATAAACATACTACTTGAATTTCAAGTATATTTTTAATACATTTAATACTGCGTCTTTTTCACCTGGGGTCACTTGACGCTTGAGAAAATGTTTGTTGTCACTGATGTCCAGCTGACACCATAGCCACCGTATTTGATTTATTTTAATGAGTTTGTCACACAAAGACACTGTACAGCTTTAAAAGACTTGGAATATAGCGCACAAGTCATATGGACTACTTTTAGTGTTTCTTTGTGGAGATGTGGTCACTATGAACCTTGCATGAAGATTCTTCAAAAATTATCTTTTTACATTTTACACGAAAACAGTTTGGCACAACATGAGGCTGAGTAACAAATGACCAAATGTGAACGATTTCCTAAATTGTGCTTTAGAAATGGCATGAGACTGAGGTTATACCTGTTTTTTGTTTTGTTTTGTTTTTTTAAACAAAAAATCAAAAGACTCAACAATCTGTCTGATTAGAGCTTGTACCTTGGACAATCTGAAGAGATGAATACATTTAGTTTCTTCAGTGATGTTTTTCATTTCTTACAGACAGTTCCTGGACCAGATTTGTTTTATTTAAACCTCACATGAATAGCACTGATTCCTCAGTCAGAACCCCTGCTCTCGATGACTTTCTCAATTCCGAACTAAAAAACAAAAAACCCAAAAGCCACCCCTGTCTTCGAGCTCCTGTGCCACACCAATGCCTGTAGCCTACATATTTCACATATCCCTTTTATTGCAAATTATTGAGGTTTTTTATTGCTATTCATAAAAAAAGCATATTTCCCTTTATCTGCAATTTACGGTGAAGCTTTTGGCGCAATTTCCGATACTCGAGTTTTATTTCCTGACATTAGCGTGCTATTTTGTGGGAATGAAGGATTTTTTTTTTTCGCTCGCTATTCACTTGACTGCAAGGACCTTTCAGCTGATGTCGGGGGCGGAGGGACACGTACACAAAGACCAACAGCTGCAGCCACTCCGCGCTCCCGGTAACCCTGTCAGATTCGAGGCCTCGGAGCATCGGTAGCCCGGCTCGCTGAAGCGCACGTTTTCAGGCAGTGCAGTCATTCACAGACGAACAATGCTCCTTATTAGTGCCTCTTCGTCACAGTTTTGTCACCACCGTGGTGATGTAGCATGTCTATTGATTAGGAACAAGCGCTGAAAATTGTGTTGTTTGTCAGGATTGCAGTTGTGTTTGTCTTGTTGTGTTTTCGTTGTGAATTTGCATATAAATGAAACCATATACTAATGTATGCATGTAGACATGATCTGTGTATAAAAGCATGCTAGCACGTACAAAAGTACACTCACATGCATGCGATCAGGATGTGTCACGAATAGGAAGACAACACATTGTCATTGAAGGTGTAAAAGCATGTGAGAAACAATGTGTCATCTGATCCCATTTTCAGACTTAACAACGTCTCCTTTTGTTTGGGAACACACTTTCGTTGGTTCACACATCAAGTTTCAAAGGCAAAAAAACCTTCTTGTAAGGTTTTTAGCGACAAAATCAATCTTGTAAGACTTCCCAATTCGAAATGATTTTCACCCCTTCTCAAAAAAAAAAAAAATAACGCTAATGACATCGCAGAATCATACATCACGCTTTTCACAAAACGTCTTGATACATTGTTTTAAAGCAGCTTTACAGAGTGCCTTAATGCTCCCCGTAAAAAAGCCAAAGGCAACGCGTGCGATACGGTTATATTAACTACTGCAGTAATAAAAATAAAGTTATTATAGTGAGCTACTCTATTTCACAGTATGTTTATTGTACATTGGATATATTTTTAGGGGGAATTTTTCTACTTTTTATTCACAGAGAGGAAATGCAGAGAGAGAGAGAGAGGAGACTACTGTGTCTGTTTTTCATATTTCACCTGCATTTTTTTTTTGACATTTTTATTTTCTAGATTTTTTGATAAATTTGCTATGGCAGTGAAATATTTGGGTATTTTGTGAGATTTTCTGTCTGACTGTGGTGGCAGTTCAATAGATAAAGCTGAAAAGCAGCTAGATATGGTCTTGTAGTATCGTTAATCGTTCATTCAATATAGTGAATGGTAGATTTGTCAATATTTATGATGATTGTTTGACACATTATTTTCGTATCTGACTGTTGACACATATTGAGTGAACACACATTTTCTGAGAAAAAAGGAGTGGATGCACCTAAACACATGTGAATAATGTGTTGAGCAAATTAATCGTAAACAATAACATGCATTATGTTTTATTATTACTTGCAATTTTTCCAGTTTTTTATAGCTTATTTTGCCCCATCACTCAAGAATCGGTATCATAATAGTTTGTGCTCACAGTGCTTTTAAATATTATAGATAATCGAAGATATTTTACCTTTATGTCTTACAGGCTCTGTGGGGTGAATGGCAATTAAGTTTATTGTAAAATCAAAGTATTGCCATCAAGACCCAAATATTATGCCACCACTTTGAACATCACCAATCAGATCGCTTCGAGATTGATCTGAATCCACCTGACGTTGGTCTTGTTGTAATTATCAATGCAGGTAAAAGTCACCTCACCTGACGATAAAAACGGATATAGACGGCTTTCCTTATGATTCACTTTAAGTCCCTGATCTACTCCAGCCTGTCCTGTGGGCATGTTCAAACAGGCGTTCTCAAATCTCTATCCCTGTGGGCTCGGCTCTCTCTCTCCTTGCCCCTCTGTCCCTTAGCCAGCAGCCCCCTAGCACCAGGGAAAATATCGATTTAGCTTAACTGATGAAAGCAGTGCCCCCATCTCATAACATTTATTTGCTTATCTTTAGCAGAAGCCAAAAAAAAAAAAAACTTTCAAGCTCCATTGCTCATTCTGTGCGAGGGAGATAGACGAAGAGACATGCGAAAACAAAAGGCAGCCACTGAAATTTGCATGGTGCTCAATTATACATTAGCGAACATCACTTGGCAATCTGTTCATATCAATTTAATTGGATTTTAATACTGCCTCTGATCTTGTTTTCTAATTAACAGCAGCGGCTGGCAATAAAGCAGAACCATGCACCCAGCAACACCTTTGATCCTGGCCATATGGAGTTCCTTAGAGCTCATTGGAGAAAAAAAAAACCAGTCACCTAAATATGAGCCCATGACAAGCCCAGTGGAAAGCGGGTGGGGGCGGATCAGGGCAGGAGCGGGTGCCCGGGAGTGAGGCGGCATGTCAGGCTGAAGGCGAGATAAGTGTGACCCCCAGATGGCCGGATATCATTCCTTCGCTTTCATGCTGGACGAGTGGGGATTTAAAGCCTCAAAGACGGAGCGGATAGCGACGGAAAAGTTCAATGTTTTGACCATCAGTTCTGGGGGAAATCAAACATTTTGGCCACTAGAGGAATGTCTGCCGCATTGTAAACATGGCCGGCTAATGCTTGATGTTTGATAATGCGCAACAACATGTGCAAGAGTTTTCCGATCGTTTCTGTTGTAACATAATCAATGGTATGAAAAGATTTGTTGTTTTTTTTTGGTATGTTTATGTCGTTAATTATTATTTGGTTACTTATTTATGTTTGTTCGTCTACTCACAATGACATTCGACGGCCCTGAAAACTCTTAAATAATGCATAAACTATATAAATTAAAAACATTTTAAGTCTCTAAAACCGATTTTCTGCTAAAATATAATTTACACTGCCGGATAGTCTTATTCTGTCTTCATTATAAGCCGCACAGCAAATCTGACGATCCCGCAGTCTAATGATACAATGCTTCATATTAACATGCTATCAGAATTCATTTACCGCATTGCATCCACAACATTTTGACAGTCGTCATCTAGATATTCTGTCGTATTCCAAGCAGCGCCACCTAACGATCCTCAAGCGCTGCCAATATTCCCCGATGAAGAGAGAAAGGGGGAAATGCTTAGGCCCCACCTCACCATTTAGATTCCTAATTGTTATTAATGCTCCTGATCAAAACACACTGATCCAGCAGTGTGTGTGTGTGTGTGTGTGTGTGTGTGTGATGGAAAAAAGGATGCCAATGCTGCAGTCTCGTTTTTGTCTTTTCCCCTCCACCCTCCTCTCTGAAGCAGACAATTGAGGGGAAAATGACAGAAGAAGAAGAAGAAGAAGAAGAAGGAGGGTGGAGAGAGAAATCTGCTGTGTGTCAGACAGTCCATGGAGGAATTAGAGAGCATGGCTGATTCACCGTCGCCTAGAAGCGGGGGTGTTAATTTGGAAATCTAGGACTGGTATGTGGAGAATGCTAATTTGTAATTAGGAAGATTAACTACATCTGGGGAATAGAAAAGATTGTTGACTTATATAATAAAATCAACAATGCTGCCCTGGTTAAATAATCATCGCCTAAAATCATACGTCTTAAATGCGCTGGGCAGGTTACGCAGTGTGCCAGCATGGGAGCTTTGATCCGCACTATCCAAAAATAACAGCGTGAGATAACCTGGGATATCTCCATCAGACCAGGCCTGCTAATATCGCTAAGTAGAAAGCTTGTGATTGGAATGTTATTGTAATTATGGGCGTTAAAATCCACTCCTTAGTGTACGACTTGAGATTTCGGTCATTACATTGAGATGATGGGTGTCCAACTGTTTAGGCAAATTAACACACTTGTGCGTGTAAAGTAGGAATATTGAAAATAGGGATGTTAATTTTAACCGGTTAACCATTAACCCGACCGTAAGAATTTTGACCTATTAATACAACCAGTTAAACAGTTTAAAAAGTAATGATTTTTTTTTCAGTAATTTATCAAAATATTTAAAAAGATTTACTGCGTAATACGCTACACGTATAAAAAATTGTGTTGTTTAGAGAAAAAAAAAACAAGTCGCGTACAAGTCGCATTTTATTATTTCATTCAGAAATAGCCTAGGCCTAAAGCCCAATTTATACTTCTGCGTCGAACCTACGCCGTAGCCTACGCATGGACACACCCTACGCCGTAGCCTGACTTGCACCTCTCCAAAAATCTAACAGCGCGTCAATTCTACGCGGACCGCAAGCGCTGTGATTGGTATGCTAGAACCCCTCCCTCCGTATGTACTTGAGTTTTTATGTGCACTTTAATATATTTTAATGTTACACCTTCTTATATAAAATAAAACAAAGCAAAGAACAAGTGTCTTATCATTTATTATACTACATAGCATCATACATCAGTAGTTGTCCGTGACAAGCAATGTTGATCTGCCGTGGTACAAGTTCTTGTGGAGATTGAAAGAATGCCATCTTCTCCTGTTCCATTGTTGTCTCCTTTTTGTAGTTTTAAATAATAATTTAATGATTTGATATTTATTTGCCGCCGTCACGGCTATAATGCTTCTCTGACGAGACGCCTCTTCTTCGGCTTTTGCCGTGGTACTGCG
>NW_015558630.1:1599593-1606557 GCF_001515605.1 Sinocyclocheilus anshuiensis
TGCCATCATCTCCTGTTCCGTTGTTGTCTCCTTTTTGTAGTTTTAAATAATGATTTAATGATTTGATATTTATTTGCCACCATCACGGCTATATAATGCTTCTCCGACGAGCCGCTTCTTCTGCTTTTGCCGTGGTACTGCGGGTTACACCAGCAACATGCCTGTGGACACTGCAGACTAGCGGTTTGCATGTGTACTGCACGTCGACGCGGACAACGACGCAGAAGTATAAATGAAAACTGCCACATAGCCTACGGCGTAGGTCCGACGCAGAAGTATAAATCAGCCTTAATGTCGATGCGAAATGTTTACAAACATTATAATAAATACTGTAAACAACTAGGCTGTTTTAGTTCCCCTCACTCCACAACAAAGCCTTTCAATTAACAGTATTTAGAAAAGAACAAGAATGAAAAATCTAAGAAGCTATAGCAATATAAATGACAAGCCAAAACGAATTCATTTAGGCTAAAACGAATCTGAAACCAACGCTGGGTCTCTCATTCGACACAAAATCAAATGTTTCCGTATTCGCGATGTATTTTAATGGTAATTTATTGTTTATTATGTAGCCTACTTCACTCGCGTTCCAATATCCACGTAAAACAAAATGTTTTGCATAACATCACCATAACATCACGGCGGTACAGTGATAACGCTTAATGGCACAGATTTGACTACATATGGAAAAAAAACACACTGCTCAGTTTAAATATGTTTGACTGACTGTATTTTATTATGATAATGAACAGGCTGCATTATTGTCAAGGTACCAATGCTTAACTGTGCGCGCATGCGGCGCCGGCACAATCACTTGAATTTTTTCCTTCTAACAGTGGAAGCAACTACTCATTTTAGTCATAAAGATAATCAGAATTGTAAAAAGTTTGCCTTTATTTGTGTACATTCACAATAAAAACAAATATTTGTTCTTTTGTAAAATAAGCCTAAAGAAAAATAGGATGCCGCTTTCTGCCGTCTGTTTCGTTTCGCGCAGCACAAAAATGAACCAAAACTCTGCATATAGGCTACTTATTGCAGTTTTTCTTTCATTTTCTTAATTTATTATTGAAGTAAAAATATATTTCTCGTATAGGCCTATTTATTAGTTTTATATATAGGCTATATATAGCCTAGCTTTATTATGTTTTTCTCCGCTCGCAGAAGCACTGCAGGTGCGTGATGTGATATGATGACCATGTGAATCCTCATGTTCTGTTGTTTGCTGCTTTTTGTGCATGCAAAATTAATCCCCGGGAAACAAATGTTAGTATTTTTTAACGGGTCACAGACACGTATCCTTTCTAATTGAATTTATAAATCAGCCTTAATGTTGATGCGAAATGTTTACAAACATTATAATAAATACTGTAAACAACTAGGCTGTTTTAGTTCCCCTCACTCCACAACAAAGCCTTTCAATTAACAGTATTTAGAAAAGAACAAGAATGAAAAATCTAAGAAGCTATAGCAATATAAATGACAAGCCAAAACGAATTCATTTAGGCTAAAACGAATCTGAAACCAACGCTGGGTCTCTCATTCGACACAAAATCAAATGTTTCCGTATTCGCGATGTATTTTAATGGTAATTTATTGTTTATTATGTAGCCTACTTCACTCGCGTTCCAATATCCACGTAAAACAAAATGTTTTGCATAACATCACGGCGGTACGGTGACACTTAACGGCACAGATTTTACTACATATTTAAACTGAGCAGTGTGTTTTTTTTCCATATGTTTGACTGACTGTATTTTATTATGATAATGAACAGGCTGCATTGTCAAGGTAGCAATGCTTAACTGTTTGCGCGCATGCGGCGCCGGCGCAATCACTTGAATTTTTTCCTTCTAACAGTGGAAGCAACTACTCATTTTAGTCATAAAGATAATCAGAATTGTAAAAAGTTTGCCTTTATTTGTGTACATTCACAATAAAAACAAATATTTGTTCTTTTGTAAAATAAGCCTAAAGAAAAATAGGATGCCGCTTTCTGCCGTCTGTTTCGTTTCGCGCAGCACAAAAATGAACCAAAACTCTGCATATAGGCTACTTATTGCAGTTTTTCTTTCATTTTCTTAATTTATTATTGAAGTAAAAATATATTTCTCGTATAGGCCTATTTATTAGTTTTATATATAGGCTATATATAGCCTAGCTTTATTATGTTTTTCTCCGCTCGCAGAAGCACTGCAGGTGCGTGATGTGATATGATGACCCTGTGAATCCTCATGTTCTGTTGTTTGCTGCTTTTTGTGCATGCAAAATTAATCCCCGGGAAACAAATGTTAGTATTTTTAACGGGTCACAGACACTTAATCCTTTCTAATTTAAATTCTAATTTAAAATAATCTTGTCGGTTAACGGTTAATAATCGGTTAACGAGCGTCGATTGTCGGTTAGGAAAAACAACTGAAATGAACATCCCTGATTGAAAATTATTGTAAATTGCATGCATGAAAATATTGTAAATTGTGTTAACAAAAAAGGAGAGTAAAAATGCTTTTATAGGTGAGATTTACTCACTGAAGGATATTGTCTGCTTTCTGTTTAATTAAGATTCAAACAAAACATTAAACTCCCAGTTTAGAGTTAACGAAAAAATCCTTCAGTTAAGTTTTGACAGGGGAAAGTTTGTTTGCTGAAAGTTTGTTTACACTTTCTCAGTTGCTTCCCTCCAGTGTTCTGTTTTCATCATTTTGTAGTTAAAAATGTTACAGACACTGTTTAAAATCAAAATTCCTCCTCAAATAACCTTTATGCAAAGGCGTCTGGCAAATACTGCCGTAGGACAACATGATACATACAGTGAGATCACGATCAGCACAAACAACTGTGCTGCATCTGGCAGCTCATTTTTAAGTCAATGCATAAATCTGCATTCAAATCTCAAATTCCTCCTTAAATTATTGGACACACAGGTATTGGTGACATTAGAAGCGAGAAATTTAGTATTTTACATGAAATGAAGAAGAAAAAAATAACCTTTCTTTCAAAACAAACACTTGGCAAGTGGGAAGATGATCTCTTAATATGAGATGTGTCAACGTGCACAGTAGAAAATGCATTCCATTATATGCGTTTAAGATGTATGTCATAGTGTTAAACTTTAAATTTAGAAAGTGATGTCACACACAATGCCACACTTCTGCCTGTTATTAATCTGTGATTTATTCATAATGAAACTTCACAACAAACTGTCAATGTAAAACCATATGCATACATTTGAATTGCCTTGCAACTTGTCATACACTAAAACACGACAATTAGAGCCGGAATACATGAAATGAAAGCCAGTTAAATTACAGTCTCTGCTGTATCTGTTTAGCATGTTATTAAAAGCTTCTGTTTTCATTTATTTTTAATCGGAGGAAGTTTTTTTTTTTACCCGTTTCACAAAACTTTAGTGTAATATTATATGAAAAACAGGCTTTGGAAGAACATGATAATAAGCAATATTCCAGACAAGCAAAGTTTTGTGTGACAAATTAATTTGCAGGAATTTATGTTTATATTTGAACGTGTTTGATAAAGGAGGAGATATATGTCTATGTATATATGTCTATGTTAGCCACATACATGCTCAGGTTATTGACAAATTAATTAATGCTGCTTAAGACAACACTATGGACATGGACAATATCTCAAATTGTGTGACTAGTAGTTTTCTAAGTGACTGTAATTGTGATTTTTACTTTGCAGACCATTAAATGGGTGAAAAAAATCCCATAGGCTTCCATTGAAGGAGGAACCTAAACCATATCAATGGACCAAAATATCACATAGACTTCAGGATGGACTCTAATGACACTCAAATCACTTTAGCAAACACACAGAAACACTGCAGAATTGTGGATCATCACTAACTGTATTTGGTTTTTCTTCTCTACATTTGTTTATGTGAATCAGTGCTTAATGCATTACAGCCATTCAGTGGATTTAACTGACTAGTTGTTGGATCTGAGAGTCAGCTTTGATTGGTGTTGAGATTTGAGTTCACAACCCGCAAACACACGACAGGTCATGTGGCAGCCAGTCGGCGTCAGCTCTAGGAGCAGGTTTGGGGTACTTCGCCCTCGCCCCATTCCCCAGGCCGTCTCAGTACGCCGTCTGACAGCTCAGTCAGCTGACGCCCGATGTGTTTCTCATTAAGCTCTCATCCCCTAATCCTCCAGGACCATTTGAAAAGCCATCCACAACTCTTCCGTCCAAGACACAGCAAGCCTGTTTGTTAGAAGATGCAGCTGCCTCTCTTTCTCCTTCACTCGCCGCTCTTTTTCTCTCACTTTTCATAAATGAATATACCAGTCTTGACACTAAAGACTTAACATCAAATAAGCTTGGGAATCTACTTCCACAGTTTAACTGCCCATTCCAGAAGCTTTGTTTTTAAAGGCAAGGAAGTGGAATTCACAGGCAAAAAGTTCTCTTTGTTCTTCTGCCCTCTAGCCCTCCGAGCCCGTGCGGACGCTACCACTGGGAGAAGCCCAGATCAAAAAATCACCCTGCAAAAGAGCTATTACCTGGCCCCCGATGATGCCCCCTGGCATTCACAATTAAACCAGTCGGGCTGGAAATTTCCTTGTAACGTCAATCAAAATTATTTTCTCTGGCATGGTCGCTTTCTTAAAGGCACACTGCTGTTAGTCTAAGGGGGGCTGTCCACTTAATTCAAAGCTCTTTATTCGAATCAGGCTAAAGAGGAAGAGTTGGCAGAGAGGGTCATATCCTTCAGCATGCAGTTGTCTCCAAAAATAATGTGGCTCGGAATAAAAAACAAAAAAGCATCAAGAGAGGGACTATTTAAATAATATGCTGGACATATTCTAGTCCGCAAAACATTAGAGGATTGGTTTAATACCAGGAAAGACAGCTTGCTGCCCTTGGCGGCCTGTTTGGTTCTTGGAACGCCACTTAATAAAATGGTTGAAGCTTGGATATATATGCCAGGAGTGTTGAGTGGTTGCATCAAAAAGACTTTCTGCACACACAACTAATGAGATACCTGCGTCTTAAAAAGGCAACATTAATGACAGATTGAATACATGAATGAATTACAGATCAGTGATATAAAATATCCTTTTGTCTTTTAACGAGCCATGGTGACCATCGGAAAGGAAAGTGCAATATTAAGCAGAAAAATTCTGCGTGACAACCTGCCTTAAAGCTTAAAAAACCTCAACAATCCCCTTTGTGTACTTACTGGAGGGCCACCGCTGTTGTTCGGTTATCTTTGCTTCTGGAGGTATAAATCATGGCTTGTCATTCTCCGGTTTTCATTTTCTACTTTAGCTGAATCTTAGGAACGAGAACACGGTTTTCCTAATGCTTTGTGTTTTGGAAGTCTCTGCATTGTTACCTGATGAAGACAAAGGTGGTTTGTCATGTTTTCAGTTACATTTTTTTTTCTTTGTGTACTGGTACCATTAAAAGTGTCCGTGCACTTGACTGTGCAAGTGTGTTTGAGTGATAGTGTGTTGTGCACATGTGAATGTATCAGTGTATGAGTGTGAAGTGAAAAATGTGTGAGGATGTGTGTGTTTAGAATTATTTAGTTTCTTGTTTTCCAGGAAAAAATAGCTTCATCCTTAAAATAAGATAATTTGTCTATCTATCTATCTATCTATCTATCTATCTATCTATCTATCTATCTATCTATCTGTTATTCTATCTATCTATCTGTTATTAATGATTAATACATGAATAATATGTTAGAAATATCATGTTTTGTTACTCTTTATTGTAACTTGTGAATTTGCTTTTGTTGAAAATGGTATAACATTTTGCAAAGATGGATGAAACCCACAAATACAAGAATATTGGAATTTTTCATTTTTTATTTTCTTGCCCCTCAATATTTGTTTTGACCTCAATTTAAGAATAAAGCACATACAGTGCAGTATAGTTCACCCAAAAATGAAAATTACCCCATCATTTACTCACCCTCAAGCCATCCTAGATCTAAATGACTTCTTTCAGATGAATACAATTTAAAAAATGTCCTGGCTCTTCAAAGCTTTATAATGGCAGGAAATGTGGGTCGGGAACTGTCATACGCACATGCACTAGAGATTTTTCCACATATCCTCATTTTGTACTTCTAATTTGTGACCAGCATTTTGTTTTGCTCTCTCATCTGTACTTTCGTGTTCATCACTTCTCACTAGGGCTGGGCGATAATTCGATAACGATTATTATCGCGATATATGTTTACTCGATACAACGGTATTAAGAGTTCGATAAATGTTTGATATTATGTTTATGCGCCAAAAGTGGAACGAAACAGCACGACTCATTTGAAGCGTGCCACACGGACCGTTTATCCGCTCGGATCAAAGTTCAAATTGCCGCGCGGCACGAGCTCACTAGAGCAGATGCGTTTACTCGGTTACGCGAGCACTAAACGGCGCCGTGAGATCCACTGCTTGAATTCAGCAATGAACACAAATGACTCAGTGATTTAAACTAGTTTAAAGCCAAACAGGAGAAACACTGTGTGCAACGAGACAGTCAGAAGGCTTTTCAATCTTCACATCGCCATCATTTACCATGGATTTACTGTAGTAACACTCACTGCACCAAGGTATTGTGGCAGAAACTTGGGATATTCACACTGAATTTTAATACAGGAGTAATGGTAATTATAGTACGTATTTGTGATTAAGCTATAGCATGTGTGCATTTATAGTGAATGTTTTTAGACTACTGTTTTTCATACAAATAGGCTACCTAAAAACATATAGTTATATTTTTACCATGGTATTGAGGTGCTATATGTGTGGTTTTAACAGTGTTTATCATGATTTAAATGTATGCTGCTATGGGAGTCGAGACCAATGCTTAATTAAAAAAAAAAAAAAAACCTTGGTCAGAATAAATTTAACCATATCAAACTGAGGTTGCTACAATTTTTACAGATGTTACTGATTTTGATAATGAACAAAAATTTACCTCTGCATCC
>NW_015558630.1:1606604-1608449 GCF_001515605.1 Sinocyclocheilus anshuiensis
ATCGTTTCTATTTAGATATTTATTTTGTTAAGGAAAATTAATGGTCTGGTTTCTACAACTTTCACTTTGGAGCAAAATCTGGCTTTAAACTTGAAAGAAATAAAGATTTGACATTTATTGTGCTAATTATCGATATCGACTGATATAAAAAAAAAAAATATCATGATAATTTTTTTGGCCATATCGCCCAGCCCTACTTCTCACCAGAGCTTACGCTATGCCAGGGGTGTCCAAAGCTGTTCCTGGAGGGCCACCATCCTGCAGAGACCTCCAACCCTAATTAAACACACCTGAACCAGCTAATCAAGGTCATACTTGGCATGCTAGAAACTTCCAGGCAGATGCGTTTAGGCAAGTTGGAGCTAAACTCTGCAGGACACGGCCCTCCAGGACCGACTTTGGACACCCCTGTGCTACACCTATGTCCTACGTCATATGCTGGAACGCCACTCTCTAGAGAACATGCGTACGACAGTTAGCAAAAAGTTTTAAATATGGATATTTTTCTTACACAAACGCATCACTTTGCTTCAGAAGGCCTTTATTAACCCCCCCCTGAGCACTTTTTATGATGGATGGACGCACTTTTTTTGGGCTTCAAAATCTCGACCCCCATTCACTGCCATTATAAAGCTTGGAAGAGCCAGTACAGTTTTTTAATAACTCCGATTGTATTTGTCTGAAAGAAGAAAGTCATATACACCTAGGATGGTTTGAGGTGTAAAGGGATGGTTTGAGGAGTAAATCATGGGGTAATTTTCATTTTTGGGTGAACTATCACTTTAAGGTGGGCATCAAACCAGTTGTGGACTTAAAGGGATAGTTTACCCAAAAATGAAAATTTGATGTTTATCTGCTTACCCCCAGGGCATCCAAGATGTAGGTGACTTTGTTTCTTCAGTATAACACATATGATGATTTTTAACTTTAACCGTTGCAGTCTATCATTCGTATAATGCATGGCAATGGTAACAAAATCTATGAGAGTAAAAAAAACATGCACAGACAAATCCAAATTAAACCCTGTGGCTCGTGACGACACATTGATATCCTAAGACACGAAACGATCGGTTTGTGCCAGAAACCGAACAGTATTTATATCATTTTTTACCTCTAATACACCACTATGTCCAACTGTCTTTGGGCGCGCGCATGGCATCCGGTGCGTGAGGTGTGTACGCGCTCATCATGTGTAAGGCCACTGAGACAGCATGCTGTTGTTGCACATAAAATATTAATGTTTAGAACAGTGCAAATACAAACACCATTAGAACTCATATTTCAGCATCACACACCATGATATGGGTTAAAATGAGAGCCCATTTCTCTCCAAAACGGTGCCAGTTTTAGCGGTTTGCAAAAATGAAATAAAAATAACTAAACTTGATCTCATGTTACAATTTTAACATAAATGCACATTGTTCTAGAAGGATGGCAAATTGTTATGCTGATAATACAATTTGTAAGGAAAAATGCATTAAATAGCAAGTTATTTCTGGGGAAACTTGTTCAAAGGAAAACACACACACACACGTCTCTTTGCTGAGCCGCGGCGGTCTCGCTGAATCAGCAGCATCCACAACTGAACGGAACAAAAAGTGTTGAACTTGAAAATTGTTTATGCGCGAGTGCACTTGCTAAATAAAGGTGGATTGTATAAAATGGATAAAAAAAACTTTTATTAACGAGCTGCAGTTTTATTACATCACGCGCTGGCACAGATGCAGTATATTAAAGCCACGGGTCATCAATAAGGTGCAGATTTGGTCCTCGATTTGTGTTTCCAAGACACTTTTGCACTGCGTGCATCACGCGCTCAAACTCATCAAAAGTCAACAAGTTCAA
>NW_015558630.1:1609320-1616448 GCF_001515605.1 Sinocyclocheilus anshuiensis
CAGCAGCCATGATAAACAGTTGGCGGTTAAAGTTTTCTATGCACAATTTGATTTGACGAAAGTCACGAGACCTATTACTCTCGATCCAATCACGTTGATGGATAAAAATAAAATTAAAATAAGCATGTAACGACCACAAACGGAGGAAAATAGCGGAGTAAAAGTACCGATACATCACTTAAAATGTACTCAAGTAAAAGTACACAATTTTTAAACTACTCAAAAAAGTACAATTACTGATAAAAACGACTTAATTACTGTAACGTGAGTATTTGTAATTCGTTACTTCACACCCCTGCCTGGGGGTAAGCAGATAAACATAAAATTTTCATTTGTGGGTGAACTATCCATTTAATTCCAAAATAAACAAGTAAGAAACAATTTTTTTTTTAATACTTCAAAAGTGATTCATCACTGACATATAACACAATGAGTCTTTGCCTGTATTGAAGCTACTTTTATGTAGCACATACTTAAATGCATAACTGACCCAGGCAGTTTCACAAAAAACATGGCCAGTGACAACAATGAGGCATTTGTGGCCTGATTTGAACATGTCTTTGTGAAAGCAAACTGGTTTCCATCATTTATCATAGCAGAATTTCTACTTAGACGTCAAATGTAAACTAGGCCTTTGAACTAGGCCTCGTGCTCTTTCCAGAAGATGAAGTAACGGTTTTTATCATAAACTCATTTTCCATGGGTCCATCACTTTGTTTGGTGTATTCAAATGTAAAGTTAACAAGATACTTCCAAGTGAAAAATTAAAAACATGCTCAAAATTACTTTGGTAAATTTTTAATGTAAGTCACAAGACACTAAGTCATTAAATGCTGTCATATTTATTTAATAACAAAGAAAGTTGCCTAGTGACCTTCTATTGCGAAAGAATAATCGGTGAAGTTTTGGTGGAAAAGTCGAATTGTGCACACATGCACTAACTTTTCTCCAAGCAGAATGATCAAAAACATCAAAAAAGCGTTACTTCATTGCCAAGCGTCCCTCACTTTTGAGGCGAGAGCAACCGATAGGCAGATCGTGACCCTCCCTAGATGATTAGTACTCAGATCTCAGAGGACTGTGGGAATGTTGGTCCCCAGTCTGGCGAATGATTTCTATATAAATGCAGTCCAGCAATCCTTCACCGATGAGAGAGTGTTAATTAGAAGTCACTTTATTGTGCATTGTTCTGTGTTTCTGATCCAAGACAAAATCTTGGCATGAGTGTGGTCTGGGTGAGGTCAAAAACTCTCTTTTTCATGGATTTTCATGTGGCATGAGAAGATAAAAGTTCATGCCAAGTTCATTTACCTAAGCATCTAAATTCTCTCTACTTTATTCAAATGATCAAAATATTAGTTTATTTTTCAAAATATTGTTGTGGAAGCTACTTTAAAATTGTACTTTTCTAAGACACAAGTTGTCATTTAACTCATCACTTAAATCATTTAAAATGTGATTTTTGCTGCTAGTTCAAGTTACCCAATTAAAATAAACTAGTGCAAAACAATTGTTTGTTTTTTTCACAACTTTATTTCATTGCATTAAATCCACTTACATTTGAGAAATGGAAAAAATATATATAATCTGAATAATTTTGAATATTTGTTGTTGCATTATATAAAACTGAACAGTGGATTTCTTGTTCCCAGCAGTATTAGTTTAGTCTTGTTTATATACTATTATTGCATTTATTAATATTTTGAATTTTTATAAATACTTAGTATTTACGTACGTAATAAGTAGTAATTTTAGTAAACCTTAAACTTATTTAATTTCAATTAGTCACCAAGACATTTTTTCCATAATTTCCATCCAATATTTATATTTTATTTAAGCTTTATTTCAATGAATGAAAATGATTTGTAATAGTTTTATTTAACAATAACAACACTAGTTCCCACGTACTTTGCAAAGGACTGAATCATTTTAAACTGTCTGGAAGAAGAGATTCACCAAAATAAAAAGAATCAGACTTTATAGCAGGTCATTTGAATCCTTGATTCATATGAAAGTTCACATAAGACAGGACAGAGCTTTTACTACTGAAAAGTGTATTTAAATTGGTAGTGTACTTCTAGTTTTTTTTCTACTGATGTATGTGTTCTATTTAAAAGAAATTCTGTTTGTGTGTACATATTTTTTATTTTGTGCATAAATAATAAATAGTGTACATATATTTTACTTCTCCCTACAGGACGGAAATCAAAAGCATTTAAGGCTCCACGTTGCGCGAATCACACATCCAACTGTAGACCATTTTCTTAGTTCTGCGGGCATCACATTACCAGTAATAACATTTCTGGTGTAAACATGCATATATAGTTTTTCTTCCCTGAGACGGGATGGAGTTGTTGGAGCTAATATATTCAGAGTCAGACCAACTGCCGTTCGCAAAGGGAAAAAAAGAGACTTGGTTGAGTAACCGTAATAATTGGAAAATTATTTTGATAGCCTGAAACAATCTAATATATTACTGAATTTTATTAAAATAATATCAAATCAAATTAACTGCTATTCCATAATGAATTAGGTAACAAGGTAGGCAGATATTAATCGTCCTTCCCTCCCCGGGGCTAAGAAAGGAATGAGGAAGAGGGGGTGGGGTTACCGAGCCGACTTTTGCGGCTTGTTAGAAGTCGGCAGAAAGCAGTTGGGGAAACTCCTTCAGGAGATACATGTTTGAAATACACGCTTTCTTCATCAGTTAGCAAGAACTTGGTTTTTCTGGAGGGTCTGTTGTGAAGCTCAGAGCATCAATGGCTGACTGTAGCTCCTCCCACATTCACTCAATCTCAAAAATGATTGGCTGATGTAGTAAGGCCCATTCATAGGGCTAAACTCTGTAATAAACTCTGCTTCATCCTGTGGTGCTGCTTTAGCCTGTTTAGCGTTGCCACACAGGGGGCTTCAGACTAAACACCTGGACTCTTGATTTTAATCAGCGCCAGGTCTCTGCTTTGAAATTGTAATCAGATGCTTTACTTGGCTATGCCAGACACATTTAATGTATCAGCCCCATGCCAGGTCCGTTCGTAATCTTGCAAGGCTCCTGTAATTTCAGCATGCCAATCAATTATAGCACGGTGCTCTTCCAGTAGAAAAACAAGCTTCTGCACATAGCATTCCAAACCATGGCACCATAATCTGGTTTTGCAGAACCTCTTATGGGGTTTAACAGACCTGATTGATTGGGGTGGGGGACTCCACAGCCCCTGCGTTAGAAGGCAGCGAGGAACCACGGCCATGGTGTCAAGCTATTTTAATGGAAGTGAATAAGACAGCAGAGCCAATAAGTGCCATTTGCTTGTAATCCCTCATACTCAGTAGTCATGAGTAGGCACGTGCTCTGTTCCAAAACCTAGTGAGCCGCCTTCAGATGCAGCATTTTAAAGTATCCTGACTCGAAGGCTGTTCCAAAATTATACTGCCTGCTGAGATACTCATTTTGCTTTAATTCTAAGGCATTGCATGTATCCTTTTCATTGAAGGAAATCCCATAATGCATTGCAGCTAGGGATGTAACGATTAACCACGAGCCGGTTGAAAATCGATTTAAATATGTGACGATTCAAATTGGTTGAGATGCTAAACAAATCATGATTCAATTAGGGGTAGGAGTTTATATGAATGTATGTCTGAGGGGAACTTACTGTCTTTCGATGGTATTTTTTTCTTTTCCTCTTGCCTCTGTATAATGCATATTAAAGTTCATAAGTGCAGCGCTGCTTTGTTTACAGCGGAAACCAAGGAAACGCTATAAGCGCCACCTGCTGGCAGAGAGTGAATCTGCATCTTATTCAGCTCGTCCGCTCTTTCATGCAGATATTTTTATGTATAGTTTCACAAAACTGAAGTCAAACTATTCTGTTTTTGCTTCAAATTTCGAAATTATACAATCTAATTTAGTTTAAAAACTGCTCGTGTTCCATGTATGCTGCATCTTTGTTTGGATCATGATTAAAATGCAGTGGTTGCCTCTAATTTTAAATGGAAAGAGCACAGACAAAGCCTTAGTTTGTTTATATGAAGATATTTATTTTATTTGTGTTACTTATTTATTTGATTTGGAGCTTGTTTTAAAATTTCAATTTAGTTTTGTTATTTACATTTACATTATAATTACATTTTGTTATTTAGCAAACGCTTTTATCCAAAGCAACTAACAAATGAGGACAATAGAAGCAATCAAAACCAACAAAAGAGCAATAATTTACAAGTGCTATATTAGTATATTATTATAGTGTTATATTTCAATTTCACAAAGAAATGTACAGTATTTTGTCCAAGCAATAATAAAAGGACACATTTAATTTATAATTTGTCTTAAATCTCATTTTGTAAAAAAAAAAAATCGTGAATCGAATCGTGAAATCAAAATCGTGAATCGAATCAAATCGTGAGTTGAGTGAATCGTTACATCCCTAATTGCAGCACACTTGCAGAGTGACAATATAAATTAAAGATGGCGAACAAGGTGACCGTTATATTTCATTCATTACTGAAAAGTATCTATGAACCAGTGCAGTGTAATTAAAAATAGATTTTACCTTGTATTTGTGCTTGCTGGGTACTTTTACACTTGCATGTGTATGAGTGCGCAGCAGTTCGCGCCGGTGCGCATAGGAGTAAACATTTGATGCTCTCCAGAACACAAAAACACACTGGAGATTTAGCCAATTATGTATCGCCAATATCAGATGGGACCCCCTGATTCTCCAGGGCCCTAAGTGGCCGCTTACCTCACTTATTGGTTAAGTCTGCCCCTGGCTACTGGCAAATTATTTCGAAATTTTTAGATGCATTACCAGAGCTGTTTGCTGCCTGTTCCATGGTTATGATGCTGCCTTAGATGTAGGTAGTCAGCAGTGGGGCAGCTCATTAGGTTTTGAAACCAAACTGTGGTCTGAAAGTATTGTTGGTATGAAATCACTTTAACTGGATTTCAGTGGTGGCTCTGCATTTTCACCAATGGCTCGACAGGTTTTTTTTTGGCTTTTTACTGGCCCATGAGACTGCAGATGAAGATGCTGTGACTACTATGGCGCTTTTCCACTGCATGGTATGGCACGGTACGGCTCGGTACGGTTCACTTTTGGGGGGTTTTCCACTGGGTACAGTACCTGGTACCTGGTACTTTTTTTTAGTACCACTTCGGTTGGGGTTCCAAGCGAACCGTACCGTTACCAAAACGTGACGTGTAAACTCTGCTGATCACGTATTGGCCGGAGAGAATCATCACTACCTGCGGTCACTGAACTTGCGACACAAACACAAAAGAACCGCTAGATTTAAATCAGCACAGCCAGCGAAGGATCGAACGCAACTGTTTTGAACGAGCGCACCTTTATTTAACAACCAAAAAGTGGCTGTTCCCCCGTTGAGGAAGTACAGACGTTCCTCTCGTTGATAGCAGAGGAGCGGATCCAGCGAGCTTGATGGGGCGACGCGGAATGAAAAAGTTTTTTAGGAGTCGCGGCAATAGAGGCGGTGCAACTATAACGACATGTGAATAATCCGGCCCACTCTAAAGCGATACTAAACTGCAGTGGAAACGCAAACCGAGCCGAACCGAGCCGTGCCGTGCCGTACTGAGCCGTGCCGAGCCGAGTTGTACCACGCAGTGGAAAAGCGCCACTAGATACTACTATCTGGTTCTAAAAAGCACCTTTCACTATTAAAGGCCATTTCAGTGTAGCTGTATATTCTGTATTTAATATTCATCATATTTATCATTGCAGTATTCTACATTCTATATACAATATTTTAAATATAAATATTCAGTATTGATTATTTATTATACATACACTACTGTTCAAAAGTTTTGGGTAATTTATAAAGGTCTATTTCAAATATTTGACATCTGTTTGAACTTTCTATTAATCAAAGAATCCAAAAAAAAAATGTATCATGTTTTACAAAACAATTTGCAGCATAACTGTTTTCAACATTGATAATAAAAAGAAATGGTTCTTAATCATCATATCAGCATATTAGAATGATTTCTGAATGATCATATGACACTGAAGACTGGAGTAATGGCTGTTGAAAATTAAACTTTGCCATCACAGGAATAAATTACATTTTAAAATATTAAAATAAAAACAGTTATTTTAATTGTATTTAATTGTTTTTACTGATTTTTGTAATCAAATAAATGCAGCCTTGGTAAACATGAGACATATTTCAAAATCTTACTGACCCTAACCTTTTGAACGGTATTGTAAAAATCCTAAATATAACAATATTTTACCATAAGTGATAGGGATGGGACTCACAGGGTACCTCACGATACGATATGATACAGCACGGTACAATACACAATACATGGCTCACGATACCGATAATATCACGATACAGCAATTCTGTGATAATTTATATATTGCTAGACAATCCTATAATAATACCTGTCTAACTATGAAAACAAAATGCCTGTGAAAAGGTTAAGTGCAGGTTCTCACGCTTCATTCAAGCCCAAACTGTTTCAAATAAACCTGAATGAGTTTCTTGCGCATGTCAGAACAGAACGCGAATTAAATGTTTAACCGGCAAAGCTTTAAAGCACATGCAAATAATGCAGTTCTTGTATATCGCGTACTCTTTGTCGATATTGTTTGTCCCATCAATGGTATAAAAGCAGAGGTGGATCCAGACTTCGGACTTAAACGTGACTGGGACATCTATTATTTTACTCACACTGCTGTCCGCCATCCCAATAAAAATCTATTTTTCTTAGGCTAGTTAACTTACGTCATTCATATGTTGAGCGCCACCTCAAGGAGCCTTGAAGTAGCAACGTTGGGAGCAGGGAAATCTATTTAGAGCACCTTATTTTATTAATTAAAATATAGATATTTGGCGCCAGCGCATCGATTCTTGTATCGCACAGAGAAGGACAACAATATATTGTCATATTGATATTTTGTCCCACGCCTACTTCTGACCCTGGCCAGATGGCATTCATCTCTCTGTCTCATCTCTAGCAGTATCTGGATGGGCAGATGTGTGTTGTTCAGATGTGTGATGGGCATGTGTGTGTTGGGCAGGTGTGTGATGGGCATGTGTGTGTTGGGCAGATGTGTGTTGGGGGGGTGTGTGATGGGGATGTGTGTGTTGGGCAGGTGTGTG
>NW_015558630.1:1635203-1639625 GCF_001515605.1 Sinocyclocheilus anshuiensis
AAATTAAACTTTGCCATCACAGGAATAAATTACATTTTAAAATATTAAAATAAAAACAGTTATTTTAATTGTATTTAATTGTTTTTACTGATTTTTGTAATCAAATAAATGCAGCCTTGGTAAACATGAGACATATTTCAAAATCTTACTGACCCTAACCTTTTGAACGGTATTGTAAAAATCCTAAATATAACAATATTTTACCATAAGTGATAGGGATGGGACTCACAGGGTACCTCACGATACGATATGATACAGCACGGTACAATACACAATACATGGCTCACGATACCGATAATATCACGATACAGCAATTCTGTGATAATTTATATATTGCTAGACAATCCTATAATAATACCTGTCTAACTATGAAAACAAAATGCCTGTGAAAAGGTTAAGTGCAGGTTCTCACGCTTCATTCAAGCCCAAACTGTTTCAAATAAACCTGAATGAGTTTCTTGCGCATGTCAGAACAGAACGCGAATTAAATGTTTAACCGGCAAAGCTTTAAAGCACATGCAAATAATGCAGTTCTTGTATATCGCGTACTCTTTGTCGATATTGTTTGTCCCATCAATGGTATAAAAGCAGAGGTGGATCCAGACTTCGGACTTAAACGTGACTGGGACATCTATTATTTTACTCACACTGCTGTCCGCCATCCCAATAAAAATCTATTTTTCTTAGGCTAGTTAACTTACGTCATTCATATGTTGAGCGCCACCTCAAGGAGCCTTGAAGTAGCAACGTTGGGAGCAGGGAAATCTATTTAGAGCACCTTATTTTATTAATTAAAATATAGGGAAAAAAAAATCAGCGTATCGATTCTCGTATCACACGGTGAAGGACAACGATATTTTGTCTCACCCCTAGTAAGTGATTCACCTAGCCATACTTCCACGGGAGTCCTGCACCAGCCAAACAACTATGAATGAGATGATTGGGAAAGCTTTCTCTAGGTATTTCTATTCATAAAATTGGCATAAAATGTGGGTGCACCAATGTTTAAAAATGAACTGAGCACTTATTCACACAACAGTAAGTGTGCTTTAGATATACTGTAAGAGAGCACTACTATAGAAAGATTACACACTAACCTGATGAGACCAAAGTACTTCCTGACTGTGTCACTTTGACACATCTGCGCATTCCACCACTGCGATAAAAAGAAATCATGCTAAACACCTAGTGCAAGACTTCTCAAAACTGCATGCATGGTTCATGATTGGTATGTCTCCACCGTGGGCAAATGTATCTCCATGTGAATGAAGACGTGAATCGAATAGAAAATATGGTTTCTTTTTGGCACAGGAATCAGCACCCTTGACACCAATGCAGCTTTCACTACCTGACTTGAAAATGAAAGGGAAAACATTTTTTTATTTTTAATTACTAATTATTTTGAGGGTTTTATGGCTTTATTTCGGCTGTCACAGTCAATAGGGAGAGAGGGATTAGGGTCCTTAGGGGGAAAGAGGAAGGAGATGAGAAGCAAGCAGAGGAGGACAGCTAATTTTTGATCCAAGGGGTGCTTTGCAGGCCAGGGGGGTGACAGCTGCACTGTCTTTAGCCCGGATTTGAATTTGAATTCTATCTAACGATGCAGCGACGCACGGACTTGGCAGGGCAGTCTGGTAATCTTCTTGACACAAATGTCTGGGCTTTTCTTGTGTGCCCTCACAGAGATTTGAGTAATTAAAGTTCAATTGAAGGAATAAAAAATATCCTTCTTGTACTGAGGCTGTCTTGCTAATGCCAAGTGTGAACAGTCAGGGTTGTCCTTAGAACTATAATCCCAAATGCTATTTCTCCTGTAACGTGGAACTGCCATATTATTATTATTTTTTTTGTGAGCTCCAAAAGGCAGCGATAAGGGACGTCCGCAGCACTTTCATCTTACAGGCATCTTTTGGAGTGGTGGGAAAGCAGTAAGAAAAATGAAATTTAAAAATGTTAGTGGTCATGAAATATTGCTCATACCTGGTGGGATTGTGTAGACATTATTACACCTTAACCCAAAGACAACAACTCTAGTGATGAAACTTTAATGTTTTCTTGGATTTAAAGATGCTTGTAGACCTTTTTAATTCTAGTTACTTGGGTGCTTTTAATGTATCATTTATATCTGACTGATATACATCAGCTGAGTAATTCAACAGTTGTTTTACAGCAGAAATTGCAGTTTTAAATGAATGATGCTCACTTTCTTAATAATAAATTAATTCTAAACCAACGCTGGATAGAAAATCAACATTAGCAGATGAAGTCTGGATTTTAGGCTCTGTTTGAGTGATGCAGATTTCATGCAAAGCTGCACAGATCAATTAAACTTTATTAACTGCATATTATTTTGCTAAAATAATATTTACACAATGTGTGGAGGCAGGGCCTGTGAGACAGGAAGTGCAGAACCATTCAAAGGCAAGAGAGAGAGTACTTCAACACACCCACATCACACACAATATTTTAATGCATGCTCCGCACTCTCTCTGAACGCTTTTACACACATATCATATACCGAGAATGCTTTAACCATTTGCCTCAAATGCACTGTAAAAATACTATAAAACATGTTTCTCGCACACATAAAATACTGTAACACATGCTTATGAAAAAAAAAATACACACACACTCATATATCACATTCTGGGGATATTTTAATAAGCTCCACATAGCCTAAAAACCTGTAATGCTCACAGCACGCCGGGAATACTTTAACACACACCTTACTTATTTAAACGGCAGACCAGGACTAGTAATTCGACTACTGTATATCTTGTGGTTTCAAATCTAGATGAAAAAAATGTCAGGATTTTTCATTAATAATATGTTGGAGCAAGTTGTCACATTTTATTATATTTTATTATTATTTTGATATTATAATAATGTTATATTTTATGATAAGTTTACATGTATTTTATTATTGTAATTTATATAATTTTAATATAATTATGTATTTATTTATATTTTTAAATATATTAATTGTGACAACTTACCTCTTATAGTGTCATAACATGCCTTGCTATCAAAGGTCAACATTCACTGAGCTTTTTGCAAGTCAATAATGGTGAAATGCTTTTTATTTTTTATTTTTTTATTGACAAGACTTTAGGTTATGTGCTCAAACAGAAATTGATTTTTTTAAATGAACCTTATATTAACCAGAGTAAAAAACGTGACAACTAGACCTTGTCTCTTCTAAAAACAACATCTTTACTGTGTGGGCTTCACGTTCACACCTTATACACAAAGGTTGTAGTTTCCGTCCTGTTACTACAGTCTGAGAAAGTCATTTCATTTGGCATTGTGCTTGTAGTAAATGCAGATGTGTGCATTAATTATGCACGTATGTAATCCTAATGCATAAAGACCTGGTTTGCAAATCCAGAGGTCACACTCTCAATTGCATATGTGCCCCAGTAAGTATGTGCTTTCACAATCATTTTAATCACAGGTTAAAACAAACCTTTAATCACAGGTTGATTCGATTTGCTGTATTTGCAATAAACATACAAGTATGAGTCAATGAGAGAGTCGTGTTGAGCCAAATGTGCAGAACCTGGGGAAAGGAGAACTTTTAATTGGAAATCTGGCACTAGGTGAATCACTTTTAGTAGAAGCATTAACTCACCAGGGCTCAGGCATTGTAGTTAAAATACACTTGACTTTGAATTAGCTCTAGAAATCAAACAGCAAAGAATGTTATTAGCTAATGCAGGTCCAGATTCCAGGTGAAGGCTTTCTAGAAATGTTTCATTATTTTTAACCAAAAAATGTGATGTTACCAGCAGTTAAACTGTGCATGGGAGTGTGTGTGAATTTTGAAAAGCTGTGAGTTCAGTCCCATGCAAATGAGACTCAAAAATTGAAATGACTGTGCATTTAGCGCTGAAGGCAGGTTTATGTAGAGGTAGTGTCATTCTGAAGTTTCAGGTATGCAGACATAAAGGTTACAGGTGAAAAACCTAAAGTTAATTACGTGAAGGGAAATGATCACCGTTACAATGAGAATGGCAAATGGCACAGGTTCAACCCCTGGAAATAGGATAACTATGTAAACAGTGAAGTACTGTGATTACAAGTATTGGTATGTTGTTTGTCTCTACTACAAAAAAAAAAAACATCCATGTCTTTGCCTTATTTTATAATAAAACAACATTTTCTTATTTGAAAATTGGAGACATTGTCTTCCTTCATTGGCAGATTATTTTTTTTTGTTTTAGGCAAAATAAATAATTACATTTCTCATTTTCTAAAGGCCATTTTTGTAGTATAGAGAGTCAGCAAAGCTAAATGAATGACTGACCCTACTACGACATAAGTGTTTTTGATTATTTTAGCACAGTTCTGTCATATTCTTATGTTCAGTATTTGAAGTTACTACAAGAATGAGTGTGTGTGTGTGTGTGTGTGTGTGTGTGT
>NW_015558630.1:1639651-1669205 GCF_001515605.1 Sinocyclocheilus anshuiensis
TCAGTCTCTGAGGCATGATGTTTCTGAGCAATGTGGTGCAAACGGACACCTCAACTACAGAGTGTGTTAGTTTTCATAACAGCTCTGCTCATACTCTGTAAATATAAGAGGAATTAAGTTCTCCAACTGCCATCTGGGTTATCATAATAGAATAAAGACCGGCAAGAAATTAACCTGCGTCTGAAAAGTGGACATGTTGACGTGCCTCAATTGGAGTAGCTGTGCTCTGATTTGAGGGAGACGAGAAGAATAATATGTCATAATGGAAATCATGCAGCCTTCAACCTGATTCTTACCTGAGACACCTTTTTCCCTTTAAGTTTACAGGGGCCTGTTGCCTGGGGCATAATACTTCTGAAATTACTGCATAGCTTTCTTCTCAGTAACCACAGAATGGAGAAATGTGGGAGGCTGGGCAACAAGATGTGCATTGTAACCCCTTCAATAGCTCAACACCTCCTGTGTCACAGCATACGAAAAAAGACAGCGGTATGAGTGCGTGTGTGTGTGTGTGTGTAGAAAGAGGCCCAAGGTTTACCTGGTCTGCGGCTGTAGACACCATGGCAGCCAAAAAGCATCAGGAGGCAACGGAGCATGACAGGCCCCACATCAAAGCGCAAGTACCACACCTTGATCCAGACCCCCCACCCCACGCCCAAGCCTCCTCCCGTCAGGACACACCTGACAGAGGGGGCCACCCCGCGCCTTCAAAGAGAAACTGAGAGACATGAGACACAAATAAACGTCTAGACACTTTCTCTTACAGTGACCTAATGGTGTGGAATATTTGTTCTCTTTGCACCTTATCTCTGTCGAGAGGGTAAAAACAACGTGATTGATTTGGGAAGTGTCAGAAGACTGGGATTCCCCCGCCCCTGCCCTACGAGAAGAACAAATGAATCGCTAATGTGCTAGAGGAGTGAAATCTCTGTGTGTGGGTAATTTGAGTAAGAAACTTAGGTGTTCAAATATACTGTATATCGGGGTGTTTATATCTGTCAGACTCTGTTCTGTGTCTGTGTGTGTTTTGCTCCCCATGTGCCTTCCTTGCCCTTATTTGGTCCTTCCTGTTCCTGTCCCCATTTAGTTCTATTAGTTCCAGGTGTTCCTTGTTATTAGTTATCCTCCTCACCTGTCTGCCCCTCGTTATCTGCCCTATTTGAGTTCTAGCCCGTTCTGTTCTCCCTTGTCCGGAATTGTTCGTCTTACCCCAGTGCTACGTGTGCTTCCCTGGTGTTCTGTTCATTAAAATTCTGTTTATTGGAATCTCCTACTTCTCCGCGTCTCCTCGCTCCAGCACAGTAGACACGCGTGATAGAATTCCGGACCATGACAGTAAGCGGTGCCCCTTCTCCCCGTGTTTGTTTTTCGTTTTTTTAAAAGTGTTTTGTTTTCCTGTTTGTTTCTCCCCGTTAAGATGGAGGAACAAGCGATGTTGACCCGATCACCTACGCAAGGGCATTTGTGCCGCTCGCCTTCGCCAGCTCCCTTGATGGGGAGACCCTCGTGACGCTGTTCCGGCTCGGGGTCACTTACCATAAGTCAATGGAGCTCCCAGACACCACTAACCTCGACTGGAAGGAGGCTGTCATCTGGTGTCTGGAGAGCCTCCGATCCCGATCCGGAACCCCTCCGCCGGCCGTTCCACAGTCAAGCCCGCCGGCGCTCCTAAGTCAAGTCCACCGGCCATTCCTCTGTCAAGCCCGCCGGTGTTCTGTCGATTTGTGCTACCCTGTCAGATTTTGCTACCTCCCATTAAAACAGTGGGTACTACAATACGACAACGAAAAAAGATGCCTGTAAAATTATGGTTTATTAACGTCAGGAATGAAGCGGTCATCCGTTGTCTGGAGAGCCTCCGATCCTGATCCGGAACCCCTCCGCCGGCCGCTCCGATGTCAAGTCCGCCGGCCACGGCTCACTCAAGCCCGCCGACCAAGCCTTTCATCCCGAACCTAAAGGGGAATCGAAGGAGGAGAAGGCGGTCAGCTCCAGCCCCAGAGCTCGCTCCTGTGTCGGCTCCAGCCCCAGAGCTCGCTCCAGTGTCGGCTCTAGGCCCAAAGCTCGCTCCAGTGTCGGCTACAGCCCCCGAATCCAGCCCAAAGAGGGCTCCTGTTCCCGAGTTTAGCCCAAAGAGGGCTCCTGTTCCCGAGTTTAGCCCAGAGAGGGTTCCAGTTCCCGAATTTAGCCCAGAGAAGGCTCCAGTCCCCGAGTTTAGCCTAGAGAAGGTTCCAGGCCCCATGTCCTGCCCAAGGAGGGCTCCAGTCTCCAAGTCAAGCCGAGGGAGGGCGACAGTTCCCGAGTTAGGCCTACGGAGGGCCTCTAAAGACGATATTCTCCCCAAGGATTTTGGGGGGGGGGTGGTATGGGTCCATCCGTAGTGGCCGGGTCGAGTGGCGAGGCCAAGGCCACGGAGGCCGTCCAGCCATGGTGTCCTGAGTTCCCAGCTGTAGTGGCTGGGCCGAGTGGCAAGGCCAAGGCCACGGAGGCCATCCAGCCATGGCCTCCTGAGTTCCCTACTCTGCCATGGCCTCCTGAACTGTCTGATCCGCCATGGCCTCCTGAGTTCCCTACTCCGCCATGGCCTCCTGAACTGTCTGATCCGCCATGGCTCTGCCTGCTCCGCCATGGCTTCCTGGTCTGCCTGCTCCGCCATGGCTTCCTGGTCTGCCTGCTCCGCCATGGCTTCCTGGTCTGCCTGCTCCGCCATGGCTTCCTGGTCTGCCTGCTCCGCCATGGCTTCCTGGTCTGCCTGCTCCGCCATGGCTTCCTGGTCTGCCTGCTCCGCCATGGCTTCCTGGTCTGCCTGCTCCGCCATGGCTTCCTGGTCTGCCTGCTCCGCCATGGCTTCCTGGTCTGCCTGCTCCGCCATGGCTTCCTGGTCTGCCTGCTCCGCCATGGCGCCCCGAGCTCCCTGCTTCGCCACAGCCCCTGAGCACCCTGTGCCGCCATGGCACCCTGTACTGCCTGATCCGCCCTGGAGGTATTCCCCGTGTCCCTGTCCTGCACCAGCCTCCAGGGCGCCCGCCCACCCCCCCTCCCTGGTGGAATTGTTACGGTGCGGGATGCACCTTCCGGGAGGGGGGAGGAATGTCAGCGAATCTGTTCTCCCTTGTCCGGAATTGTTCGTCTTACCCCAGTGCTACGTGTGCTTTCCTGGTGTTCTGTTCATTAATGTTCTGTTTATTGGAATCTCCTACGTCTCCATGTCTCCTCGCTCCAGCACAGTAGGCACGCGTGACAATATCATATCACAATTTTTTTCCGGAAAATCACAATTTTATCATGATTCTTTGTCATGTTGGTTTTACTATTTTGCAAGTTGCAAGAGCAGTACAACCAGACTAATTTCCCAATTTTAAAGACAAAGCCTTAGAGGTAACAAAATATAAAATAAAAAAAAGAATGGCAGATATTTATGCCAAAGTGGGCAAAGATAAATATCTTTGTCATTATTTTATCTTTGTTATTAAAAAATGAGAACAAATATACACATTACAAATACCCATAATATACAAATAAACCAAAAAGTGCTTTATTTTTCACGTACAGTTTGTGTATTTAGCAGTAGCATTCAAGAAATTGAATGAACAAATATAAAAATAAAACACTATTTACACTTCACTGTATAAATTATACATTGATTCTTATTAATGTAACTTTATTAAAGTTCTTCATTTAAGAGCAGCGAGTGATATTTCTTTTTGTGTTTTGTTGTTTTATTAACATTAAAGGGATAGTTCACCTAAAAATGAAAATTCGTCATTTACTCACTCTCAAGTTGTTTTAAACCAGAATGAGTTTCTGTCTTCTGTTGAACATAAACGTTATTTTGAAGAATGTTGGTAACCAGTTGCTGGTCCCCAGTGACTTCCATAGTATTTTTTTCCTACTAAGTCAATGGGGACCAGCAACTGTTTGGTTACCCACATTCTTCCAAATATCTTTTGTGTTCAGCACAAGAAAGAAATTAATACAGTTTTGGGACAACATGAGAGTGAGTAAATAACGACAGAATTTAAATTTTTGGGTGAACTATCCCTTTAATGACAAGCGGCAGCATGTTTAGTACTATTAGACTGCTGTCACTTTAAGACTTTTTAGTGTGTGCTTCGTGCTCAGAAAAAGCACATGTCAGAACAGCACACAAAAGAAATGTTTAACCAGCAATGCTTTAAAGCACATGCAAATTATGTACTTTTGTGATTGCGACGTGCAGTGTTCCGTGAGTGTAACTCTACCACTGAGTTAACATTTGATGTGAATGTATGTCCTGTTGTACAGTATATTGAGACGGAGGTGCCAGAACTGCAGCAGAAAGAATGTGCGCTGTAGCGCGATACTACGATATTTCTTCAAAAGTGAGTTATGTGGAGACGGAGTGGAATGGAGACGTTTTAATCGTCCACGACCAAAAACCATGATATCGCACACCCCTAATATACACACACAAATATCTGTTCAAATATGTAATTTTAATTTAATGCAGGTTGAGCTCTATCAGCAGCTTTTGTGGTAAAATAGCTATTACCAAAGGAAAAAATGCTGACAAAACCTTTCAACTTCAATGTGACCACGTAAAATTTTGTAATAAATATGCAAGGAATTTGACATAATAATCTGTAAAATGTTTTAATCGAGAAAACTCACAGGAATCATATCGGTAACGCATGACTTGTAGTTTATTTACCCAAAGAGACAGTTGAGACAGCTTTACAGCTCAAATAATTAACTGTTTTAATTCACTTGCATGGTTTTAAACCTCTGGAACATTTACTTTATTTGTAAATGTATTACTGTAACCACAGTTTTGCCTTTTAAACAAAAAAAATAATAATACGGAGGGACAAATCAAAATAATTTTCTGTGGTAATCAACCTACGGAACCTGGGAAATTTCTTTAATGACACCTAAACCCATATCCATCAGTCATATAAATGTGGTTTAACAGTTTTCTTTCCTCCTACACTCAGAAACTTCAAGAAATATTTGACTTAATTTCCTGTCTTTGCTGTAGCTTATTTGCATATATCCACTGATCTAAATGGCTCACAGGCTTGGATCAGAATGTTTTCAATACATACCTGTCTGAAGTAATTAATTACGTTTGTTAAAGCCTTCAGCCAAAAGTTTTTGTTTTTTTTCAGACGTTTGCTTGTCTTGGCACCTCCCGCCACCCAGTGTTAGGAGACAGATTTAATTGCCACATGAAAGCCACAAAAAAAGAGAACTCAGTCTCCTCATAAACAGAAGCCACACCTAGCAGGGGAATAGTTTCACCTTTGAAAAAAAGCTGTCCGCACTGTAATTTAAGAGAAAGGGTTCCACAGAGTAATCTGACTTTATACTGCTGACTGCTGATGGAATGATGTTCAACCAAGAATGCTAATAAGTAATTCCTGGCCAAAATAATGAGGACATGGTTATTTGCTAGATCCCCCATAATTAAATATGAGAACCCTTCATTTCTCTTCATGCACCAAACACTGGGTTATTGGAGAGCCATTGTGGGTGATGTGGACAATAATTGTTATATATAGTTTCTGTAGTATAACTGGTAGAGCATGGTGCTATACTGAAAAAAAATCTCATTCTTAATGATTGTTTTTGTCTTGTTTTCCAGTTAAAGTATCTAAAAATACTTTAAACAAGGTAAATATACTATCAAATGCAGTTTCAAGTAAATTTACCAAGTTTAAAAAAAAAATATTTTAATGAGAAAACAAGTCAAAAAAGGACTAAAAAGTATTTTTTTCCCGATTTCCACAAAACAAAGGTTTATACCTTGAACACTCTTTAAATTGCTTTGGATAAAACAGTCGACCAAATGCTTAAGTGTAATTGTCACGTCTGATCATACAACTTAAAAAAAAAAAGATTCACAATGGGTAGGACAGATGGTAAGAATGTTAAAACCCACCAAAGTGCTGTGATAAAGGGTAAATATTGCCGGATTTACTGCTAAAGTTCTGATAACCCTGCTTTATCACCTTTTGTGCAGGACTCTTCATAAGACTGACTGATGATGACTACCTTGTTCTTATCAAACCATTTCTTTTCCTTAAGACTTCTCTTAGGAAGTAACCCTAGATGCTCTGTAATACAATAGAGATTTCCTGCTCTCTTTGTCCAGGGGATTGTGGTATGCCAGCGGAGGGCACGGTGTGAACGTAGAGGGCAGGGGAACATGAATAGGTCTGCTCTGCTGGGACTGGCACTCTCTGGCTCTGCAGTGGAATAAAAGCGACAGGGAGGATTAGAGGAGAGTTCTCCAGCTTGCGGGATAAACTGATCTTCCACACTCCAGGTAACATTTTTTTTTTAATGGGGGGCTTTGGAGAAATAATGTGAAACATAGCTAAAGAGACAATCTGGTCTTCCAAAAAAGAAGACGTTTAAGTTTAGGCTTCGAATACAATGTGTCTGACTCCGGTCAACGGCTCCAGAAATGAGATCTAAACTTTGATTGGGTCCTTAAAACGTCAAGAAGCACCTTAGGATGACAGGCAGAATTTAATGCATATGTCTCTGAGACTTTATTCAACAGATTATATTAGTGACAGAGGTCACCTAATCTCTAAGAGGATGAATACATTCAAACAGAGGAGACAAGCTAGTAGAATGTTCCCCGATGAAAGGCTTCTAAAGGCAGTACTGTATCAAAAGAGCACAGTAGTTGCACCCCATCCCAACCTTAGGGATCAGAATGCTATCTGATCCGAGTATGCATGCTCCATTTACACTTAGTGTTTTCTTATTTACAATTGCACATAAATGCGTCTTTGCAATGATGATATGAATGTGTTTACTATCCCCCGGAAGTTAAATTTTCTGTTGCCACTCTTTATGCCCCATATGGCAAGTGTTTGAGTTTTGCAGTTGCTAAGTTTTTATCAGTCAGCTGGATATCAAAGTTGAGCTACTACACTGAACACTAATAGTTGCATGGATTTGCTGAAGTTAGCAAAGTTTGTGCCCTTTATTCTTAAAGATATTCAAGAGTCTCGCTTGAGACATAGTAGAAAGAGGTTTGAAATGGACTTAAAGTGCCCCTATTATGCCATTTCCAATATTGCCTTTGTATGTGAGTGTAAACGATCTGCAAAGTTGTAAAGCTGAAAGTGCACGATAAATAAAGTTATTGTCTCCCAAAATAAAGAATCGACTCTGAAAAGCTGAAACGAGTCGTTAGTAATTATAATCCCACTTCCGTGATGGCTACACGTCACGAGGTAACACATTTGCATAATGCACGCCTATGTGACCCCACCCACAAACACCACAAATTCTACTGACGACTGCTTCTCTAATCTCTGGGAGCTCAACGCGGGATTCACAAAATGCTTGCTGATGAAAGATGGATCAGTATCCTGTTTATTTGGACCAGCTGCTCCACTGAATCACAACCTGTAAGTATGATAAATAATAGATGTTTATATTTTCTATAGAGCGTTCAAAATACAGAACTATTGAAATAGGCGCATCGTTTCCGAAACACGCTGTACACCGTAGACCAATCACAACAGACTAGGCCATCTGACCAATCAGAGTAGAGCAGGCTCACGGAAAGGAGGGGTTTAGAGAGACTGAATCTTTGAACTGCTTCGAACAAATCGTTTGAGAATCGCTGGAAAATGAGGTGATATTAAATGCATATTTTGACAAAACGAAAGTGTTTTTTTGACCTTGCATGCATGTAATCCTATTGTAGGAGACTCCCAAAACAACATTAGGAACCGTAAAAATGGCATAATAGGGGCACTTTAAGACCGATATCAAAAAAGGGTCGAGACTCGAGTCTGAGTCAAGACTGAGTCCACATGCTTCTGAGCCAAGATATTTTTTTATGGTCTTGGTTGTCGAGTCTGGTTCCAAGACCATATTTTCATGGTCTAGGTCTTGTTATTAACTCGGGAGCATGTGGATTCAGTATTGATTCTCTTCTGGTCTCTGTCTTGACTTAAATTAGTCTCTCTTTTGGGCTCAATCTCATTCAAATGATCTGTTCTTGACTACCTTATCCATGTATATTCCACTTCATTCAACTTTTTGAAATGTATCCACCCCTAAATGGTGACTTTACATATCAATAAAACAGCATTTTCTTGTCTAGGTGCCTGGTTCTTAACCAAAATAAGCCCAGAATAAGTTGCACCAAGCTATGTAGGACGAAGGATGCTGTAGGAAGCACGTGTGGTACTGTGGATCATAGTGAGTAGTGCAGACTGTGACTCTCTTTGCATGCGAACGTGTGTTTGACTAGGTATAAATCAACGCATCTACAGCAGAAGTTGGTGTCTGAGTGTGTGTGCGAATGTGTGGAAATCTGGTGGGCTGAGGTAGTCTTGGCTCATCTGCATGGTGAGACAAGTTATCAGAGGGAGCCATGAGTGTCCTGTTGACTCCAGGGACTAAGCAGAACAACAGCATCTGTGTGACGCATGACTACACTCTGGCACAGCGCAACCGCACAGGGCCTAATCTCTCTGCACCTCCTGATCCACCTCTTCATTCTCTCTCTGGTCATTATCACTCAACAGTTTAATATGTATAGCAGTGGGGATGGCAGCGTGCGGGTCTCTGCAATTTACTCTGCCCTCGGCTGCCCTACGCAGTTTAGTGAGGATATGAATCCTGTTGGTTCGATGAGATAGTGCCAACTTGTTTGCACAACATGCAGAACGGTAACGGGATATTTACTGCAACTATTGCTTAACTACCAAATTAGGTTTTTAGACTTGGTTTCTTTGATCTAGGTACATTTATCTGTCCTTAAGATGAAAAACACTTGTTTAGTTAAACAAATACTTCAAAGTAGATTTCCTTACATATTGGTGCCATAGCCCATCCCATGAATTAATATGTGACAGCTGCATAGGGCTGATTTTGAGATTTTCTTAAGTTCCTCAGAATGTTTTCAGGATTTTCAATGCAAGAAGCCATCGTATGTAACACATTCAATTAATCAGTATGCGTTCTGTTGGTATGAGACAAATTAGTGAAGTTTTACTGAATATATATATATATATATATATATATATATATATATATATAAAATATAAAAATGTTTGTCTCTTCCTCACATAAAGCTATTGCATGCTTTCATAAGATTTAGAATATATTGCACAGGCCATATGGACCACTTTAAGAAGATAATTTGAAAAATGTTAGTATCCATTCCAAACAGTTGATGGGCACTGTTGGTGTCCATCAACTGTTCGGATACTAACATTTTTAAAAATATCTTCTTTTGTGTTCAACAGAAGAAAGAAACTCATACAGGTTTGGAACAAGTGAAGGGTGAGTAAATGGTGACAGAATTTTCATTCTGAAAGTGAACTACTCCTTTAATGATGCGTTTATAGTGGTTTTTACTAATTTTGTAGCTTGACAGAACAGTCTTGTCACCAAAATTCTCATTTCTAGAAACGGAAGAAAGTCATACGAGTTTGGAACCACATGAGGGTGCATAAATTATGTCAGAATTTATATTTCTGGGTGAACTATTGCTTCAAAACCTGTTTAGGAATAAATATACTCCCTTGTGAGAGACACATGCTGTTTAGTTCGACCTAGTTGTTAAATTACAGAAATGAGTCAGCAAATGTTCATTCCTCGGTATACACTCCCTCCCTTTAACAGCATGGTTTTGTTTTGACTGCTGTTCATATTTGGAAGGTCTGTGTTCACGACAGGAACCTATTCCAGGTATTTACACACCACCCTGCTGGAGTAAATCCAGTGTGGTAGTTCGATCCTCAGGGATGGATTTGATCTCAGACTTGCCATTTCTGGACAGCCCCTGTTTCCATGATCTCTCTATAGCTCCAGGAAGGTTTTAGCTGTACGTTATTGGAGCAGTGTCTTGCGATGTGCTCTGTAAAGTAGTAATCTCCATGTGATACGTTTCTCTTGCAAGACACTTAGCAGGTTTTTGAGGTTACACAGTGTAATGTGATTTTCTTCACAATATCAGATGTATAAATATGCAAGGATATATTAATCTGGTACAGGAATGGGGCATTTTACATAACTTAATTTCCATCGGCATAATCTTCTGTATTGATTAATGTTATTCCAAGCAGAGGGACATGGCCATTTCAACATTAACCGGATTTATTTTGGATTAGGGCTTAGCTGTCTCTCTGAAAATGTACTAAATAAAAATAAAATATTCAAATAAAACAAGTGTCACTGAGAATATTAATAATATAAACGTGTAGCGTTACATTAATTCCCTTAAACGGCAAACAGGCTGAAATGTCACATTTCTATGAAAGAAAATCTTTTAAGCGCAAATGCAATAAAGTTTTTCATTAAATAATTTCAATTTAAAATATGAGCTAACAGTTGTTACATTGCAATTGACATGGAAATAGTATTGCTGGGATATAAATTAGTCTACGCAGGAAATCCACAGGGACAAGATGTGTTCCTTAAATCAATTATTCATCTACTCTTATGTTATTCCAAATGTATATAATTTTCTTCATTTATACAATTTGTGCACCATATTTCAGGTGTTCAGAAGCCTTCTGTAAAGAACAGACCAAAGTCATTCACTAATACTCTTCCCTTCGAGAGAGCTTGTTAGCTGTACAACTGTTGCGACTGGTTTATTGAGTCATTGGTTTGAACCGGAGTAAATGAATCAATGCGATATGTGAATGAATCGATTAGTCCTATTTGTCAAGTGAATCAACTGATTCACTGAAAAGAAGCAGCTAATATTTTCACTTTTGTACAAATTAGTTGAATTGGTTATTGCTTTAGAAGACTTGGACTAAGGTGCACAATTTATGTGGACTTTTATATAATGATAAAGATTATGATGATAATAATAATAATAATTATTATTATTTACTTAATTTTAAATATAGCTGTAGTATTTAAAATTCTTTGTTCCACCTGAAAATAACATCATATGTGTTATATTAAGTAGTAAATATAAAAATTAAATACTATTAAATATATAAATAATATTTAAAGGGGTCCTATTATGCTCTTTTACAAAATCTTGATTTTGTTTTGGCGGTGCACTAGAACAGGCTCTCATACTAGGTTGTTCAAAAAACACATTATTTTTCGCACATTTTACATTATTACAACACCTCTCTCCCCAGTCTGGCATGAATGGCTCACAAACGAGTTGTTCGTTGTAGTTTTTGAAAAGTGAAAAGACTGACACTGTGTGGTGAGTATTTAAATTAAGTAAACAGCATCCTGGTTCATAAATTTGGCGTTGGAATTCCCAGCCTTCCCCTTTCTGTTTTTTTCTCTCTGTCTCTTTCTCTTTTTCTTCTCTACTGGCCACAGATTTACTGCAGCAGTAATAACTGTCTTGGCAAAAGCCTGGTAAAGTGCCGGACAAGGGACCAACAGAAGGAGAGTATTTATCACGGTATTGACTTTCTGACTGTGGTGTCGTGAACTCTTTTGTCATAAACTGGAGCACTCAGAGCGAGCGTGGCGATCGATAAGGGGGAAAACTGCTGTCAGGTTCTCTCCCAGGGAGCATTGCTTTTGTTACAGCCACTTAGGGGGCTGATAAATGCTCTGCTGTGGATAGGTCTCAGCTTCCGTCCACTTGCTAAAGGGATTTCTCATACTAGTTTTTATATATTGAAAAAAAAATTCATCTTCTGCAGGAATATTCTGTGCTATGAAAGGTTTAGAGAACTAGAATAACAGTCATAGAATAGGATTGTGTGCTTTTAATAGCCTTAGATATGAATAGCCATGCCGTTATTTCTAGTGCTTTTCATTTAATAGAGGATTAACTAATCTCTCAGCCTAAAGCTGCTTTTTAAAACCGAATGTACGGTTTTGGATAAAATTATGCACTAAATAATATGAGCTTTATTTTTACAGCTTTATCAAATAATTTAAGACATCCCTGACAGTCCAAATACTTTGGCATAATGTCTATGATTAATGTGAGGTGTGCGGTGGATGTGGCACTCGCTGAATGGTAAATCAGTGGTGTGGTTATTGATGGCAGTGCTGATTAGGGGGCCGGGAAAAACGGCTTTGTCTGATTGGTGATGACTGAGGGGGTGTTAAACTGCAGACAGACTGCTCGGCCGTGATCTCCAGAGCCGACCCGCATTGTGGAGGTCAGAGGTGAGTCAAGTTTACTTCCCCAAGGGCGACGGCAGCCCTGATGATATTCCCAGTGTTAACATAACCTTTGACCTCTTCAGACAAGAGAGATTCTATCCTGAGTTTGTAGATAAGCCTCTCCTTACAAGTAAAGCTTGTCTTGTTTGATACTCTTTTGTAAAAGAGCTCTTTTTCGTTGTTGAAACATCACGTTTGAGAACATGTTATCTGGTTATCTGATCTGCAAAATAATTTGAAAAGTATTATTTCTTCAATTAGGTCAAAGAAGCTGTTTTGCCACAAAAAGACCCCTCTAACTAAAAAGTGGTCTGGACAGCTGGTTGAATGACAAGAAAATGACATGAATCACTGACAGATCTGTGGTGACCTCTGACCTCACAGCAAGTCCAAAGAATGCACAGCTGTGTGTCACTTTTGAAATGTAAAACTCTAATGATACGATGGTCTTAAGCAACGGTTTCCATGTCAATATGGAAGTTGAGGAAGATGATTTGTGTATATATATATATATATATATATATATATAATTTAATTTTAAAATATATATTATATTTATATTAATATGGGCTTAAGTAAATACTGAAATGCAATTATTTATTTTTTTTGGTACATTGTACAGGTTTAAAACAAAGTGTGGAGACTGGAGTCTGTGCAAGATGTTTTCTGCAGCTGTGCTGATTTGCAATGCATTTCAATGCCAGAATCTAGGAGGAGTTTACTTTTAATTAGGAGTTAGAGAGGATGTGAAAGTCACATTCTGGGTGAAATGTTATCTGGTTACATTAATGGCAGAGGTTTCATTTTAAGGTTTAAAGAGAAAATTAACCTCTCCACAATTAAAGCCCCCAATTGTTGAAGAGTGTCATGCCATTTATTCAAGCAGACTATGCATATTGACAGGTTTGGATGTGTAAATGTCAGGATTAATATGAGGAATACAGGAATAATTAATTTCAGGTGAAAACTCACAACGGAGACCATTAAAGTGCATTCAAATTCTGAGCTCTCTGTTACAGTCAAGACTCTTAATGTGAAGTTCCTTTTATATTGTCATATATTGTCAGTTGACTTTCTATTTTGGAGGGAAAATTAAGTTTTGTTTTTTTACACCACAAGTACATATATTTTAATATTATATTACAAAATTGATTTGACAGGAAGATGTTATCTGAAATATCCCACAAACTAAACTAACTAAATAATAATCTTGTCCTTTCATAGTCACAGAAAAGCCTTAAGTGGTGTTTGGAAGAAGTACAATGAGACGTGCTGATGTAAATGCGTCTGGCTCTTGTGTGCTCTACACCAGCCCTTAAGCGGTGGAAGAAAGTTCCTTTAAAAACCAGTTCCTGGCTCTCAAGTGGGCCCATCCTGTGACCTGGGATTATTGTTCAAGTTCATCGGTGTCCAGACAGGTGTGTAATGGCTTGTAATTCTGTCTGAGAGAGGAATGGGAGGACGTGGTGGGGGAAGGGTTGAGACCAGACAGAGTCTTGAGCTGTTGAAAAGGGGCTGAAAATGTGGTGCGGTTCAGTCTGGGCACGCTTCAAACATGTGGACTGATTCCACGCTGGGCTACAGCCTGTGAAGTGATCTCTGAAGCTCGTCAGGCGTTTTTAAACTAATCTACTTTTTACTTTAATTTTCCTTTAAGAATCTGTAAAAAATGTATTTCTGAGTGAAACAATGTAGGGTGAATTGATTCGACTGTGAAAAGTTTGCTATACTTATTAAAATTAACAGCTCTTATAAGGCATTTATTAATCTTGGTTCATGCTCATTCTACATATACTAATACATTTACATTACATTACATTTAGTCATTTAGCAGACGCTTTTATCCAAAGCGACTTACAAATGATAAATTGTAACATTTCAAGTAGTCTAAATTAACATTAGGTTATATTTATTTATTTATTTATTTATGTACTGTATGACCATTTAAAAAATTAGGGTCATTAAGATTTTTTTAAAACTCAGTAAGACTTAGCAAGGATGCAATAAATTGATCAAAATTGCTGTTCTTTTGAACTTTCTTTTCATCAAAGTATTTTGAAAAACAAAACATCTATAATAATTTCCACAAAAAATATTAATCAGCACAACTGATTTTTAATTGATAATAATAAAAAATGTTTCTTGAACACCAAATTGGTATACTAGAATTATTTCTGAAAGATCATGTGACTCTGAAGACTGAAAGTTCAACTTTGCCATCACAGGAATAAAACAGAAAAAAACAGTCATTTGAAATTGTAATGATGTTTCACAATATTGCTGTTTTTACTGTATTTTTGTATCAAATAAATGCCTTTTTGAGCATACGAGATAATAATAATAATAATAATAATAATAATAATAAAAAATCTGACTGGCCACAAGCATTACCAACTGTTTTAAAAATGTATTTTTTTGAATAAATTATGTTATAAATACAATTATTTTATAAATAATTTACAATAAGTACAGTAACATTTATTAATATTTTAAATAGAGTTAATTTGATTTCATGCTGTCTTTGAGGTGTAATATCTTTAATTAATGGAGTGTTTTTATATTTTTGAAGTTTAGTACTGTATTTGTGTTTCTGCTTTGGATGAAATATTTATGTTGGAATATCCAAATTTAATTTGTTGACACATCACAGACAATTAAAAAAATTACTCACTTGAATGAGTGTTTTTTTTTTTCTTTTTAAAGTTGAGTTGTGATGGACATTGGTGTGCTGCAAATATATAAATAAAATCAAAAGCTCCCAGATGATTTTGAAAGGCACATTGTGGTGGCAAGTGTTTCAGGACATTGTCTGTTCATGCACAATCTTTCCTTTTTCTGGGGGTCAAGGTGCTAGGAATTCTGTTCATTGTTTGCCCATTGTTCTAGTAAGAACTACAGGAAGAATGATAAATCATTGATGAATAGTTGACAGATACATTCATTGGATGCAAAACTCATTTGTGCATGTGAGAGAGAGAGAGAGCATATACTGATATACAAGCAGTTTTTGTTTTGTGTACACATCCCTTGAAAGAGTGTCATCATGGTAACACAAACATGTACACATTTATCCTTGGAAAAACAAAGCATGCTCCTTCTGGTGAGTTTTGACATTCCTCTTCAAGGTAATGGCCCTTATGAATATGCATAAGGGGCTCACCTTGAATTATAGGAATGTCTTTTAGCTTTAGTGAGCATGTCAGAAGAGAGAATGAAATGACTGTTGATGTTGATTTTTGTTTTTCTGGCATCGTGTGATTGAAGGGCAAACATACTCTTACCTCGATGATCACAGCGTTAAAATATCCCCGCCTGCTGCCTGATTTTCACACAACCTTTTTCCTCAATTCATTAAAAAAGGGCACAAAATGAAAAAAAAAAAAATTAAGACGTATACAAAGATTAGAAGATACACTCACTTTCGCATTGTCATGCATGTTATAAATGTTTTACAATATTAATACTAATAAAACAGGCATGGAATGTTCTGTGTCTTTATTCTTTATTCAAGTTTATTTGTATAGCGCTTTTTACAATACAAATCGTTGCAAAGCAACTTTACAGAAAATGAAGTTTCTACAAAATTTAGTAGTAGCTTATCAGTGGTGACTGTCAGTTTGTACATGTACGGAAAAATCAATTAAAGACGTAAACAATCAGACGATGAACACTATTAACAGCAATTATTATATGCAATCAAACTTATAGCAAAATTTGGTAGTTCTGTATGTTGTATTATGAAATGCATTATTTGAATGCCTGGCCAAAGAGATCTTTAATCTAGATTTAGACAGAGAGAGTGTGCCTGAACCCTGAACGTTATCAGGAAGGCTATTCCAGAGTTTGGGAGCCTTTAGTGGACTTTGACTTTGTAGCGTGGTAGAAGACTAGTTAGGTACGCAGGAGCTAAACCATTAAGGGCCTTGTAGGTAATGTCTGCTCTCATTGTACTCGTAAATGACTCTCTGAGAAATCAACTAGGTGCATTTTCTTTTCTTTTTTTCTCTCACAGGAATTAGTCCATGCCGTGTCCTTTTTAAATCAATTGGGCAGCAAATGAGGTAGCTGGGGTTAATAGCCATCATTTTGTCACTGTTTATTTAGAAGCACAGCAAGCCCTTGATCAGAGCTCCTTGACAATGTTTGGGAACTGAAGTGTTCACAACCGAGTGCTCACAACCGATTATGCCTCTAGTTACTGGCTGCAGTCTTGTATGCTACAAAGATTTTTCTCTCCTATTGTTTTGGATGTGATTAATTCTGGTAACTGTTTTTTAATGTTTTTGAAAGACGTCCCTTTTGTTCACCAAGGGTGAATTTATTTGATCAAAAAGACAGTAAAAACAATTTATTCCTGTGATGGCAAAGCTGGATTTTCAGTAGCCATCACTCCAGTCTTCAGTGTCACATGATCCTTTGAGAAATGATTCTAACATGCTGATTTAGTGCTCAAGAAACATTTCTTATATCGATGTTGAAAACCATTATGCTGCTTAATGTTTTAGTGGAAACGGTGATACCTTTTTCAGGATTCTTTGATGAATAGAAATGGCTTTTATTTGAAATAGAAATCACGTTTAATGTTATAAATGTCTTTACTGTTTTAAATCAATTTAATGCGACCTTGCTGAATTAAGTATTAATTTCTTATTCCTCATTTCTGACCCCAAACCTTTGAATGGTAATATATGTAAAGCCCATACAATATGTTTGTATAAATATTTGTTCTGATATTTAATTATGATTAATCATGTTTTTTTCACATTAACATGATTTATCTATAAGAATTTGTATATGTAAAAGTATTGTGTTAATATATAAAATAATAACTATAGTAATGCATGCAGTACCTTGAATGGATAAAAGTGTCAGCAGATGCGTAAATGTAAATTGCACAACTAGTGGCACCAAACGGTATTGCAGTCTTAGTTTGATCAGCCTGACTGAGCATGATAAAAACATTTACATTTATGTATTTAACAGACTTTCATCCAAAGTGACTTCAACTGCATTCATTTTTATCACTACTTGTCTTCCATGAGAATCAAACCCACATCCCTGGTATTCTCTACCAGTCCAGCTACTAGAAAAAATAGCAAATGGTGTGAGGTTGGGGCAGTTTGTTCAAACGGTGACAGACGGGGGAGGGTTTGAAACTTGTTTGACAACAGACGTTATTTTTTGTAGTTCTGTTTGGCGCCGCTAGTGGTGCAGAAATAACACGCTGCGTCTTAAAAGGCACAATATGTAAGATTTTTTTAATTAAAATATCCAAAAACCACTAGAACGGTGTTATATATTTTGCTGACTTGTATACTTACATTATCCCAAATGTTGCGAAGAATGCTTAAATCCAGAGAAATAAGCAATTTTAAATAGTGACATGAACCGTGTCCATAGTGTCATTGTGTCGCCTGCCAATGACGTCATACACCCTCGATTTCCGGTTTTGTTTTGTAGAAAACATGGAAACACCAGAACTTTCAAATGTGTCTAGTATGATAAAACAGCGCTGCTTTACCTCATGCTCACGACCGGAAGGAGCGGAAGCGGTCGACTGCGGCATAATAAAAGCTCATCAAGCTACGCATGTGAGAGGATGTCTGAAGGCAGATAATGAATGAGAGTGGAGATGCTTCCTGTCCTCTCGTTTGGGTTTAGGCGGTGTGGAAATTCATTAGGAATGCAGTCACACTCTCAAGTGAATGACCATATCAGCTTACCAAATGCAAATACCACAAAATCTGCAGAGAAGGGAAAGGATTATGTGGTTGGTCTATTAACCTCCCAAAGAGATAACTGACATCTTATCTCCCTAAAATGGCAGGAAGATCAACCTGAGTTTGACACACACTTTTCACGATAATTAATAGGATCAGATGAAATTTTAAATAGGCCTCTGGGTTTCTATTATGGGTCCCTAGGGCTGAGAGAAGCGCATGAAGTGTTTGCTGTTGTAGAGGGATGGAGTGCTGTCTCCCTCTCTCTGTCCTCACTGAGGAATATCTGTGTCAGAGCCACCAATCGGACAAAAAAGTTGAATGCCTTTTCACACACTCTCTATTGTACGGACTTATGTGAGGGCAAGGTCAAAGGGGGTATGATGTCATAGTAACCCAGAGGACATTTCAGTTGTCATAGCAATGGCCAACTGACACCAATCGATGAGAGCAGGGCTGAGTAGCTTGGGCCTCAGGGTCAGAAATAGAGCTATTCATATGGACATTTGAACAGTTTCCATTCTGTGTCATTTTCTGTAATATTGTGAGTTAATAAGCAAAATAAATTAAAAGTTCTGTTGCACTGATTAAGTGGATAAATTATGAATAATTGCCATAAAATAATTAATTGTTTATTCTTCATTAATAATTACTTTAATCTTTATTAATAATAAATAATATAAATGAATTATTATCACTATATTAATTTAATAAAACAATAATACAAATACATTATTGAATATTAATATTTTTTAGATTTAATTATATTTTGTATTATATTAATTATATTTAATAATTATTGATTATAATTAGTAGTTATTATATTTATATATTGAGATTTATTTACAATTATTTTAGTATAATATTATTTATATTTAATTATTATATTTTATAATATATTTAATAATTATTAATAATTGTCATAATATAATTATAATTTTTCTTCTCCACTAATAATTAAAATTGTTATTAATAATATGAATTAATTATTATTCATAATATAAATACATTATTGACTATTATTAACAATTATTATAATCTATTAATATTGCACATGTAAACTGTAAACAGCCTGACTTAACTTGGCTTATTACAATTCTCTTATAGCATGATAAACATGTTGCTGCTGCCTCTGTATTACAAATGTAATAAGTCAGGATAGTCCATACATTGCAGTGATTTTACCAAGGTAGTATTTTAAGGACAAAATTGGCCACAACTGGAATGCTGAGGCATCGCTAACATTTCCTTAAAAAGTGTGGTTGGAAATGTTCTTTTCATAGTAAAATAAAGAAGGTCTGTGTATAGTCTAAACCCCACGGGACTGGCCGTGTAAATGACTGTCCCTTGCCGAAAATATAGAGCATCTATCTGTCTTGTATGAGAGATGACAAGTCACCCTTTTATCCACTTAATCAATGGGCTTGACCTTTGTAGCTTGCACCATGCTGAGTGATTAAAACCGAGCCTCGATGTGAATGTGGCGCAGGAGCGGAAACCCGCTGGACAAGATGGAGCGCCTTCTGTTGCGGTTAGTGACTATTGTCATTGAAAACTCTGCCAACTGATTACCTTTTGTTCATCATTTGCATCATCATATCATGTAGGATTTTCCACCACAGGATAACCAATCATTAACAGAGGTCAATTACATACAGAAATAGAAGCAAAAACATAATTATTCTAAGAAAATGGAGGTAGAAGATGGTTTCATAAAACTATATTTTGACTTTTTCCGCTTTAAAGGAACACTCCACTATTTTTGAAAAATTTCCAACTCCCCTAGAGTTAAACAGTTGAGTCTTACCATTTTCGAATCCATTCAGCCGATCTCCGGGTCTGGCGGTAGCACTTTTAGTTTAAAACTTGACTCTTCTGTAGTTACATCGTGTACTAAGATCGACAGAAAATGAAAAGTTGCGATTTTCTAGGCCGATATGGCTAGGAACTATACTCTCATTCCGGCGTAATAATCAAGGAACTTTGCTGCCGTACCATGGGTGCAGCAGGCGCAATGATATTACGCAGCGCCTGAAAATAGTCCCCAGCTAGGTAACTTCCAATAAGCCTATTTTCAGAAGCTGTGTAATATCATTGCACCTTCTGCACCCATGGTACGGCAGCAAAGTTCCTTGATTATTACGCCGGAATGAGCGTATACACTGTAAAAAAAATTCCGTAAAATTTACAGTAAAAAACCGGCAGCTGTGGTTGCCGGAATTTTACCGTAAAAAATACGGTAGCAACGTTTTAGGTTTTACGGTTTTAACTTAAATTTACAGTTAAATACCATAATTTCATTAACTGATATAATGTTAATATACCAACCTACTGAAGTACTGAAATCTGTTTTGTACCTTTGTAATACACTGATAACCACCAAATGCAGGAGGTGATGAGAAAGTCACACGATGAACCAAAGCCCATCACAAGCAGCTTTTAAATATAACATATATAGATGGTGCACAGTGTCATTCACACAAACGCTAAACACCATCATGGTAACACACATGAAACTGAAATAATGCAATAAACATTCATTTAACAACATTAGGTGTAACACACAACCCTAATATATAAAACTGATAAGAAAAAACTAAGAAGAAACATAGTTATTTCAACAAAAAAACATCAAATTTGAAATGTAACGCAGGGAATTCTGGGACTGTCAATTTACGGTTATTCACTGTAAATTATACGGCATTGTTCACTTCCAGAAACGGTATACTACCGTAAAATGTATGTCCAATACATGTAATGTCCAATACAGTTTTTCACCGTATATAGTAGGGGAATTTACCGTTAACCATTTAACAGGTTTTTACTGTAGCATTTTTACAGTCTTTTACTGTTAAATTCACTGTCATTTTTTACAGTGTAGTTCCTAGCCATATCGAAAAATATAGAAACTCTTCGGTCATTTTTGAGCGAGATGCTAACGGTCTAATCAGATTCAATGATCTACGCTAAGCTACAGCTAAAAGTGCTACCGCCAGACCCGGAGATCGACTGAATGGATTCGAAAACGGTAAAACTCAACTGTTTAACTCTAGGGGAGTTGGAAAATGAGCCTATTTTCAACAATAGTGGAGTGTTCCTTTAAGTTTAATATGGTGTATTTTGTTTTTAAAATTTGGATATTAAGGAAAGGAAGCAGAAAAAGAGAAGTGTGAGCATGGAGATTAAAGCTGCAGTCTGATATGTCTACTCATCACTCCTGCTAAACCTTAAGATAATCCTGAAATGGCTTTTCCTGGCCTACGTCCAAAATACTCTTAACAAATATGTCATAGGTGGATGAATGCTGGGGTAGGGGTGTCCCGAGGGTGACAGATTTATAATGGCCATGTTAAAAACCTCAGTGTAAATCAATGCAAATGCTTTCAAGCAGCAAGTTTGACATTTATGCAAAACAAAACCAAGCGTGATATGAAGGATGGGACAAGCTGGGAATGGCTGAAGTTTGTGAGAGGATTTTGTATAGGTGAAAAAACCCCTACTTGAATTATTTTACCCATTAGAACGCTATGAAACATTGTAATGGTGCTCTTCTAATGCTGCCCGCATGGAGGATGTGAATACTGATGAGTTTACAGGACACAAAAATACAACATTTTCAAATTTCAAGGCAAGGAGCCTGAAAGGAAACTTTGAAAAGAGTGTTATCACGAACACAAAAGAACATTCTGATAACACCCTCATTGGATGTTGTGTGTCAAAGGGTCACTTTAAACTTATCTGGGTCAAACACTCGAGATACTGTTTCAACGCGAATGGCTCTTCCAGTGTCAATTATCGAGGATTTTACTTCATCCTGTGCTGTAAAATATCTAGTTTCTCATGTGAATGGGCGTGTCGGGCTAAACACCAGATTGTCTGTTCTCGCTGAGCTATACCTTGAGGCCCGTATATAAGTTTCACAGTGTTCCATTCTGAACTACAGTTAACAAAGAATGACACTGGGTGAAGAACCACAGATGGAATGGTTCTTTTAGCTCAGGAGTAGTATTTTTGGTGTTCGTATGAGGTGACAGAACATTTTAAAACCTGTTGAATGGGCAAAGATATTGTTTTATGATGTGCTTGATTCAGATATGTCCAAATATTAGTGTATGATAAAGTATGACCCCTCATTATGTCCCTAGAACGTGATTATTTAACTGACCCCACACTAAACGAGACAGAATAAAGCGTTCTTTTCTTTTTCGCATGCAGATATCGAACTACTCTAGAATTATGCAAATGTGTGAGAATGTCATATGACTCAACCCACTCAGCACAAAGAGAGCCCTAATTACATTAGTTTAAATGAAGGCTGCTGACCGCTTGAGGTGCGCGGTGGTGACAGAGAGCCACAGACAATGTGCGTTAATGTTGTGACACTGTGTCCCGACAGGTTAACGGCACCCATCTGTGGCCAGCACAGACACATCTAATTTGTCGGCCGAGTCGAAATTTTTTTAGTTGCTTTACACCCATTTAGCTGCAGTTGCTGTCAGCCCTCTAGAGAGGAAATTCAGAACTTTTCACAGGCTTGTGGTCCTGAAGTGCAGCTTAAAAGCCTGTAATTAAGGACTGCTGTGTGCAAATGACAAACCCCAGTTATGACATGCAGGCAGAACAAGAAAGGGTCTTTATGACACTCGGGAGACAGGTACTGGTCGAGGTTTCGCAGGGTTGGCCTTAAATGAGTGGCGTTATTATCTCCGGTTATTCCTCTGGAAAGTACAAACACCGTCTTCCAGGCCTGTATGGGTATAATTTGAAGATACAGTGCCTTGTGTACCAGAAATCCGCTTTTCAGGATACGTTGATGATTGTCAATTAAAGGCTAATATGAAGTTTAATGAACTCCGAAGAGAAATTTAGATGAGGGAACTTGTGCTTTGGACCTTATTTACATCGAATTACGCATAATGTGTTTGTAACTGTTCCTTGGAATATGGTTTGTCAAATCCGTGAAATATATTGTGTTGGTTTTCCATGATCCTTTTTACATAAACAGCCACAGCAGAACATTGAGGTTTGGTTGCACCACACAAGTATTGGGTTGTGATGCTACCGACCTAATTAATTATTTCAGTAGTTTGACAGTAACTTTATATAAAAGCTTATTTTTATATAAAAAAGCTAATTGTTCCTAAATCACAGTTTTTATGCCAGTTTGTAATAGTCTTTCCCTTTCAGAAACTCGAGCTGCGTCGAAACGCTTTGGGAACGCCTTCAGCGTGACCACGCTCTGAATCACATGTGAAATCAGTCCAATGGAATGGCGAGACGTCACAGGCGGGTGACGTAGAGACCAGGAAGCTATAAAAGCACGTGCGGTGAAACCGGCGTCAGCTTTTTGTCATTCAGCAAGCGCTCCGTGTGTGTTTCAGTCGCTATTTGTTGTGTCTTATTTAGTGTTGTTTGTCCACTTAAGACCATTATGTCTAGCTTCAGCCAAAAAGAAGCATTTGGGCGAGAGCAGACAGCGTTCAGGCTGTGTGTTCCTCCCTGCCCACGCTATATTTCGGGTGGGGACACACACAGTTTGTGTGTTGTCTGCTTGGGAGTGAAGCACGCAGAGTCAGCTCTCGAGGGAGCTGGCTGCCCGCATTGCGAGCATTTGTTACTGGAAGCTCTCTCTTCACCGGCGTTTCTCGCGGCTCCAGCCCCGCTTTCGCCGAGGCAGAGCGGCGTCTGTGCATATGGATCCGGTGGAGGGAATGTAGACGGGCGAGTCCCTATCTTCTTCCTCACCCACCAGATCCAGCGCCCGCTCTCGGGGTTCAGAAGCCCACGCTGCGGTTCTTCCCCCCAGGGAGAGGGCTCGACGCTCCGCCTGTCTTCCTCCGAGGAGGTTGATATGGAGGGCGTCGATGAGCTCGCCAGTTGCACAAGCATCAGTTACACAAGCAGATTATGCCTAATATTATAATGAGCAGCATTGCTGGGGAGCGGAGCTCGCACAGTCAGCTCTCGGGGAAAAAAGAGGGTGCTGATTGTGCTTTTCCCGCTGTTAAGCACTCCGCTCTCGCCGGGCACTCTCCGAGGAGTGTGTCCGTGCCTGTGATCTTGTGGTTCCGGTCCCGTTGTTGCTGAGGCACAGCGGCGATTGAGATCACGGGAATCGCACATGATCTGGCGGACGGGTTGGAGACGGGCTCTCCCTATCTCCACCCGCGTTCCCTAGATCTAGCGCTCTCTCTCGAGGTTCGGAAGCCCGCGCTGCGGTTTCTTCCCCCTCTGAGTGAGAGCTCGTTGCTGCAGCTATCTTTCTCCAAGGAGATATTGTTTGTGTGACCGAGCTGCTCACGCGCTGCCGAGGCAACGCGTGCATTACATCATTTTCGGTTTTGATATGAATCTTTTCACCGTCTTAAACCGTGTTTACTTGTCTGGTTGTTTGGCTGCATTTTATTCTGAGGAATTAAAATTAAGTATTTCTTCTGACTATGAAAAGTTAGATATACAGGAGCTCTTGGAAAATAAATAAAAAAAATGTTCTCGAGTGAGAGCACGCGCTTACCTCTCTTCCTCTGAGGAGGTTGAGGTGGTCAACAGGGGCTGCTGGGCAGGAGTAGCCCCAACCAACCGTGTTCTAGCTCCTCATGTAGGGAGCGTCACTTCTCGTACTCCTCAGAATTTAGAGTCAGTGGCGCTCCTGCGCCGAAGGCTTCTAGTGGAAGGCGGATCTGTGGACCGTCATTTTCGCTGGATAGTCTTCAATTAAAACGTCCTGAAAGCCCAGGACTTCTGAGGGCCGGCCCCCTCTGGGGAAGAGCGGTGTACACCTCATTATACGGTGTCCGTCTCTCCTCAGTGCCCTCAGTAGATCAATCTGCCAACCCTGCCACCTACGGTACTTCAGGGCGTAGTGGTCTCCGGCGAGCGCTTCTCTCAGTCACCGCCCGGAAACGTAGCGGTACTAAGAGGCTCGCTACCTCTTCTGAGGTTTCTAGAGCAGCTAATTCGGCCATTCCCTGCCGGTCCGCCGCTTCAAGGCATCGACCTAGCCGCTCTAAGTGCACCAGAGGCCAGTCTCGAGAGACTGATTCCCTTAATATACCTTTTTGGCAGCGTGGAAACTTCTGACAAATGTGTCTCATGGGTCCTGCACACTGTAGTAAGAGGCTACCGAGTCAGTTCGGTTCTCCTCTGCCTCGTTTTCAACGGGGTCATTCCCACTCTGGTGGGCCCCGAGCAGGCTCTGGTAATGGAACAAGAAGTTAACACTCTCTTGAGGAAGGAGGCCATCGAGGTGGTCCCTCCTCTCGACAGACAGTCTGGGTTCTACAGCCGGTACTTCATCGTTTCAAAGAAGGATGGAAGTTCCTGAGGTTTGCTTTTGGGGGCAAAAGCTTACCGGATTCTTCCGTTCGGCCTTGCACTCTCACCCCGCACTTTCACGAAGTGTGTGGATGCTGCTCTGGCTCCTCTGTGACTCCAGGGCATCCGCATACTCAACCACATCGACGATTGGTTGATATTAGCTCAATCTGAGCAGATGGCGGTTCGGCAACGAGGTGTCATTCTCGCTCACATGAAAGAGCTGGGGTTAAGACTTAACGCCAAGAAAAGTGTCAGTACAGAGAACCACTTATCTGGGCGTGGTGTGGGATTCGACCACGATGCAGGCACGTCTGTCTCCTGCTCGGATCAAGTCGATCCTCACTGCAGTCGCGAGAGTGAGAGAAGGCCAGTGACTCACTGTCAGCAGTTCCAGAAACTGCTGGGTCTGATGGCAGCTGCGTCCAATGTGATACCTTTTGGCCTGCTGTACATAAGACCCCTACAGTGGTGGCTCAAGACCAAGGGGTTCTTCCCGAGGGGAAACCCGCTCCGCATGCTCAAGGTCACGCGGCGATGCTTACGTGCCTTAGACATATGGAGGAAACCTTGGTTCTTGTCTTAGGGCCCGGTGCTGGGAGCTCTTTGTCGTCGTGTAATGCTAGCGACGAGGCCCGGGGAGTGGAGGCTTCACCCCGAGGTGGTGAAGCAGATATGGAGAATATTTGGCCAGGCTCAGGTGGACCTGTTGCGACTCAGACGACATCGCACTGTCCCCTCTGGTTCTCTCTGACTCATCCATCTCCTCTTGGACTGGACATTATGGTGCAGACTTGGCCGAGGCTTCGTCTGTATGCTTTTCCCCCGATCGCTCTGCTCCCGGGAGCTCTGGAGAGAGTACGCCGGGACGGGGTCCGTCTACTGCTAGTAGCCCCGTTCTGGCTGGGCTGAGTATGGTTCTCGGACCTGGTGTCTCTCCTCGACGGCTCTGCATGGGAAGAGCCAACACTGCATCACACCAGCACTCTCAGATCAGTGATGCCTCCTAGATATTTGAATACCCCAGGCTAATTATTGTGGTCTGACCCTTTAAAGTTAGCCTTTTTATTCCATTCATTTTAAAACGGACAACATTGAATGACAAACAGTCTGCAGCTCTCCTCACACCTCATAGCTTGCGCCTGTGCCCACAAGAAGAAACTTGTTAGCAGAACATTTCTTCTGGCCAAGTGCCAAGAACTCAAGGGGAGAAAAGATTGTAGCTTGAGTAAAAGACGGACAGGGAAAAAATATGTAAGACACTAGGGCTAATCCACTTATTAAAAGCATCAACTGCTAGCATGCAACCCGGAGTCTGATATTAATACCTAATCAGGAGTTAATTAAAGGAGAGTTAGTTAACGAATAATCATCTGATATCAGATTGTGATATGGTGGAGAATAAGGGCATTCTTAGGGGAGTACTACAGATCTTGTGCCTCTATTGGGTCCACAGTTGAAGGTCGTACTGAGAGAGAGAGATACAGATGGAGCTGCTTGCAAAGATGAAGTGATTCTACAGTAGCTGGAGAAATTTAAATGCTTGGGAATGCGTTTAGTATCTCCATGTGAAAATGACTGAAAACCTGGCAAACAAGTCTTGGCAATTTGAAAAGTGAACCTTACTGTAAGGCAAACGCAAATTTGAACACAAATTTTTGTTAACTGTGAAGGGGCTTATCGGTTCAGATAATCAGAAGAGAGTATCAGTTAAGGTGAATGCTTATAAAACAACATGAGTTTGTTTCCACAGTTGTTTCCAATTTTGTCACAGATTACACAATTTATATATAAATAAAAAAAGAAACCAAATGGCCAACCAATTATAGTGCTGGAGATCAAGTAGTCAAGTACAAACGCCATCTACTGGCGTAGAAAAGATTTTCACTCAGAAATTGTTGGTAAATTTCAGCCTTTCATCAAATGCTTTCAACTGCACCCATATCTGAATAAATATACAGTTGAAGTCAAAAGTTTACATACACCTTGCAGAGTCTGCAAAATGTTAATTATTTTACCAAACTAAGAGGGATTGTACAAAATGCATGTTATTTTTTATTTAGTACTGACCTGAATAAGAGATTTCACATAAAAGACGTTTACATATAGTCCACGAGAAATAATAGTAGTTGAATTTATAAAAATGACCCCCTTCAAAAGATTTGTTTTGTGAGTTGTTCATGAGTTCCTTGTTTGCCCTGAACAGTCAAGCTGCCCGCTGTTCTTCAGAAAAATCCTTCAGGTCCCAGAAATTCTTTGGTTTTCCAGCCTTTTTTGCGTACAAACAATTTCCAACAATGACTATATGATTTTGAGATCCATCTTTTCACACTAGGACAACTGAGGGACTTACATGCAACTATTACAAAAAGTTCAAACGCTCACTGATGCTCTAGATTCATTCATTCGTTCATTCATTAATTCCAGTTTTAAGGACAGTGTTTTATTCTGGTAGATTATATAAATGATGTTAAAATGTTTTGGAATGATTGTTTGCCTTGACTGTTTAAAAGAGGCTGCTACTGCAGAGTCGGATTTACAATAATATTTAATCCAATCTCTGTGGAGTGTTTCCAGTAAAGTTTAAGCATGTGTGAGACTTCCCTCCTTCTCGCTGGTGGAACTGAGAAGGATGGATAACAGCCGGCCCTTTCCTCCCCCTTGTGGTCTAACACTCGTTCATGACAGCTCGTGTGTCGAGACCCTATCCAAGGTTATAATATGAATGTATGGCAGTGAATACTGGTTGTGGTGTGCTTCTGCTAAATAACAATATTCTAATATTGATGCATTCACATTTTTGTAGCATGATTTAAATTGTTCATAATGTAAACTCATAAATGAGGATGATAAATGCAATAACATATAAAAGGCAGCAAAATAGTTAAGTATAACAAAAGTGAACAATAAAATTAAGACTTAGAGGGCCACAGTTTTATATGGGGCAACCGGGGCTAGTTGTCACACTTTTTATTCCAGTGATGTTTTCTCAAAGAAGGTGGATTTATTTTTGATCAGTTTCTGCATATAGGCACAAACTTTAAATCCATGGCTACAGAAGACTTGATAGTAAAAATATTATATTTAAATGTTAATTTGGATTCTAGCTTTCACAAAATTATTCTAATTTAGAGGTTTTGAACTAGGTGTTTAATAGCAACATACAAAACTATTATAGGGATGATTCACCCAAAAATGAAAGTTCTGTCAGGATTTAGTCAACCTCACGTCATTCCAAAACTTTGACTTTCTTCTATGGAACCTAAAAAAAGGTATTTTGATAAGTGTCTCATTTTTTGTTCATGCAGTGGAAGTCAATGACCACCAAAACTGTTTGGTAACATTCTTCAAAATATCTTCTATTGTGAGTGAATGAATGATAACAAAATTTTCATTTTTTTGGTGAACTCTCCCTTTAAAACCGTATAGTTACAGCCTTTGTGAAAACTACCCCCAGTCTTTCTATATATTATATATACATTAAAAAAGGACAAGGATGAACTGAGAGAAAGAGAGAGAGATTGGGCTTCATTTTTCAAGCAAGAGGCTAGATGCACGGGTCAGCAAACCTCAGCTGTGGAGAAATGTGTGGGTTTAAGCTGGAAAGTAAACAGATGTAAATTCTAAGATGGCATCCCTTCAGCGGTCCCTTTTGCCTTTTCCCCTTCTAAAGGTTGAGATTAATTTGCCAGTTATGCTTTACCCACATTTCCTCAGACTCCCTCGCATTTTGTGCATTTTTCTTATTTTATATTGTAACTGCAATTACATTTGCCGTCTGAAAATGTACCTTTAACTCTAAAGCATATTGATTAGCACTGCTGGTCAAATGTGGGAATGATGAAAAAACAAACAAACAAACTGAAATTATAAAAAATTATTAGGAAAATCTATTTCCTGATTGAGAAAATATACAGCATACTTCACTCTTCCAAGGTTATCTGTTTTCTGGTGAAAAGAAATAGGAGATTAATCTTCTCAGCATTTCATCAGCAGCAGATATCAGCGATTTGCAGTCATTAAGCAGTGGACATGGATTAGCAGCACTATGCCGCTGTAGAGACCGGCTAGAGAAGACAAGGAGAACAGCACTGGGACTTAGTACAAGGCTAATTAGATCTGTCTATCTCCACACATCCATCTCCTGATGGAATCACACTGGCCTAATTCTAAATAAATTGCTCTTTATCATTCTACCATTCAGGTTATTGCATGTGATATAATGATTTAGTCTTGGCCAGTGTTAATTGATTTTTGCTTTTTATCATTGTTCATTCATTCTTTTTGCTTTGAAAGCAGATTAGTCTGAGTGTTTAACAGAAGAAAAAAAATCCTATCTATCTATCTATCTATCTATCTATCTATCTATCTATCTATCTATCTATCTATCTATTATCTAT
>NW_015558630.1:1669423-1696855 GCF_001515605.1 Sinocyclocheilus anshuiensis
TATCTACTGTATGTATCTTTCTTTCTTTCTTTCTTTCTTTCTATCTATCTATCATTCTACTATCTATCTATCTATCTATCTATCTATCTATCTATCTATCTATCTATCATTCTATCATTCTATCGTTCTATCTATCATTCTATCTATCGTTCTATCGTTTTATCTATCTCAGGGCTCGCAAAATTTCAAAATCGCTGGTAGCCCTTTGGGCAGACATTCTTCAGATTTTGGTAGCCCAAAATGAATTTAAGTAGCCCGAATAAAAAAAAAAAAAAAACATCGGCTGAACTTCACTGCGGACAAATCAGCATGATTAAAAACTTCAGTGATCGCTTTTTTTCTTCAAATAACAAGTCAAGAGAGTAGGAGTGCAATGGATCACAAAACCCACAGCTCGGATCATATTGCATTATCATATCAGATTTTGAGTAACAGATCGGGTCATTTTGCAGATGAGCAAAAAAAATATGGTTCTTTATTATTTAAATAAGGGAATACTTCTTTGATACCACAGCAAAAACTAGTAGCATATAGGGATGTAACGATTCACTCAACTCACGATGCGATGCGATTCACTATACTGATTTCACAATACAATTTTCTCACAATTTTTCTTTTTAACAAAATTAGACTTAAGACAAATTATAAATGAAAAGGTGTCCTTTTATTGTTTCTCCAACAAAATGCTGCACATTTCTTTGTGAAACTGAAATATGTCAAACAATAAAACCAGGGCTCGTAAAATCGCTAGCCTGACGTCAATACATAGAACGATAGAAAGATAGAACAACAGACAGAATGATAGACAGACAGACAGCTGATAGATCAATAGAACTATAGAACAATAGATAGATAATAATAGAACAACAGATACAGGGCTCGCAAAATCGCTAGCCTGACGTCCCGGGGCTATTGTGTTTTCTATTCGGGCTACCAAAATGTATCACCACTCTGCCCGACGGGCTATCTTGAACAGTGATATAAAATTCTTTCCTTGATTTGCGTTGTTCACTTGCTTGTAGGTGTAAAACAGATCGTAGTTGATCGTTTGCACGTGTTTCTAAGTCTTGCCGATTTAAACATTCAAGTGTTTTAAACCATTCACGGGAACAGCAGGTATTTATAAGCTGCTGCCCCTTTAAGACCGAATGCACGGATCTAATTTAATGATGCACTTGAGATTTCTTTCACCACTGTTTACGTTCACTTAAGACACATCCGACTGTGTTTATGAGAATACTTGCTGAGACAGTTATTTTGAGATAATTTTGTGTGCATGTGTTCATTCAGATGCAAGGATACGCGAAAGAGGAATCAATTCTGTGTACGCGCATTGTCTGAAACGCGGCTCTCTGTGTGCGCTTTGAATGAGTTCGCATAGCTCCGAATGTGCGTGAATGGTTTAAATCACTTGAATGTTTAAATCGGCAAGACTTAGAAACACGTGCAAATGATCAACTACGATCCGTTTTACCCCTACAAGCTACTGAACAACGCCCAAATCAAATAATTAAATAATACAAATAAAATAAATTTCTTCATATAATCAAACTAATGCTTTGGCTGTACTTTTTCCATTTAAAATCAGAGGCAACCACTGCATTTTAATCATGATCCAAACAAAGATGCTAAATACATTCTATCATTCTGTCTGTTGTTCTATCTTTCTATCATTCTATGTATTGTTCTGTAGTTCTATTGATCTGTTGTCTGTCTGTCTGTCTATCTATCTTCATTCGATCGTTCTATCATTTTATCTATCTGTTGTTCTATCTATCTATCTATCTATCTATCTATCTATCTATCTATCTATCTATCTATCATCTATCTATCTATCTATAGTTCTATCGTTCTATCTGTCAGTAGATTAAAGTAAAAGTCTCCATTGATCCTCGATATAATCTCATTCTGTCTATGCAAAGAATTGAAATTTTACAGAGATCTTTGTGGTTTTTCTGTGGTTAACATTGTTAATGTATGCAGTTTGTCTATTAACAGAAGCAACTGCAGTTTTGTTAGACCTCTATCTAGCATACGTGGAAGTGAAGCTCTTCAGGAAAAGTGAAAATGTGTGATTGGATTCAGAGAGGAGCTGGGTAACATGTTTTTGAAGCTTCTCTGATACCATATGTGTGTGAGTGTGCAGAGGCAGAGAGGAATAGAGTCACTCATCCACACAGATGTCTGGAATCTCCAGATGTCGAATGACACTCAAATGCTGTAATCACACATTGCTGTGCTTGAACCCCTCAATACTGAAAATAAGACCTGTCAGAAAACAGAGCGTATACAATAAAAGACTAAATGACTGAAACACAGTAACTGGCTTCTCGCTGTTGGTAAACAAAAATTGTGTAGTTTACGGCAGAGAATTTGGCTTTAATGGTGTATAGCCTGAAACCCACAATTCCCTTAATTTAGAAGATGCAAATGTACACTTCTAAACATGGAGCGCACCAATATAATGCAGTTAAAGGATTAATTTACCCCAAAAGGACAATTCTTTTATCGCTTTTATTCTCCCTCATGTCATACAGATTTCCAAAGACATGAGGTTGTGTAAATGATAACGGAATTTTCATTTTTGGGGTGAACTGTCCCTTTAAGAATGTAACACCGAGCATTTAAAATGCAGAATATATTTATTTTGTGTTAATGTGCCAGTTGTCAATTTTAGTAGATAATTATTTAAACATGACAGTGCAAATGATTCAGAAAGTTCAATTTTTCCTAATAGCAACTCGCATACAGCAGACAGAAATATTCGGAACCCTGCCCATCTCCAAATAAAAGAGAAGGAACATAAATAATTCATTTTACTGAATGGCAGGTTAAGTGAGGCTGCGATAATGTCCTGACAGTAATGATAACTTTAATTTCCTTTTTCTGATGCTGATATTTGTGTCAAGAAATTAAATTCCATAAGCTCCCAGGGCCTGGAAATCATTAGAGCATTTCAGCCAGAGACGTTCCGTGTTTTTAAATATGTGGATGAATTCCCAAAGACAGAAGGGATCCAATACCTGAATAATACAGAGAAAAAGATAAGCACTTATTTAATATTTGACCAGTTCAGTGTAAGGATACATTTATTTATTATGTAATAAATAAATATGATAGCAGTGTTTAAATGAATAGAGTGGATAGTTGTCACCTGACCACCTGATATCCCGGTGCTTTTCCATGACAGGAAATGACATCAATTTAATCAGGAGGTTTGTTTTTGGACTGTGGGTTCCCTTAGGAATTAAAAAAGAAAAAGGAATTAAAAGCAATTTTTTTTTTGTTTAGGAAAAAAAAGACGTGATTTTTTAAAATATATTAAAATAGATATAATTGACTAAATTGAAAAAGTTTTAATTGTAAAAATGTTGCACAATATTGTTGATGTACTGTATTTTTTGTAACCAGCATTGTGAAATCCCATTTGAAATTCAAGAGAAGAATGAACCTTTCAGGTTGGCCTACAAATTGACGTCACGAGCGACTGAACAGATCTGTGAAGCTGGTGAGCATTTGTAGTCTTTTTACGCCATTAATTAATCAATGAACAAATCAGATACTTGTGTATTCTCCTTTCCTCTGTGTTTGTGACGACTTTCATGCTATAACATGAGTGTCAGCACATGAAGGATTTTGTGAGAGTTGGCCCAAACGAAAGATCTGCAGGTCTCAAATAAATGAGTGGAAAGACTGCGGCTCTGAAATATGGAATCAGGGATGGCTTTCAAACAATAAAGAGAATAAATAAAGGGACCTTTCACCCAAAGGAAAATGTCCCGCTTAATATTCATTAACGCTGAGCAGTAGGGAGTCAGCAAGAAATGTTCTCTGACATTGATACAGCCGTGAAATATTCAAGAGATGATGTTCTCCAGTCTCGGGGGGCATGCGAGAGACAGTTTGTCTTTTGTATCTGAAGTTTTATGAAGAATGTTCCTCCTTCCTCTTGATCATTGGAAAGGCCATGGGAAAGACCTGCCCGTGATTTGCCCTCTGCCATTAGACGTGTTCAGTGCCACGCTTCTCAACCGCTGCTTTATAAATACCCCGTGGTTTGAATGATATTGTGTGTATTCGGATCTCAGCGCATCAGATAGTATCACCTCTACATTATTCATGCAAATTAAAATGAGTCTCATGAGATGTCCATTTTTCTATTCTAAAGGCCAATTAAGTGAGACACTGTTCCTCGGTCAAAATGCGCAGCCAATCTCGATTCAGAGTAGTTAATCATGAGAGTCTTTTTTGGTGTTAAAGACTGTTCTTCTCAGCAGAAAGAAGGATTTTGTTGAAGTTAGCCATTATTGCTAGCTCTGTCATGCAAACAAGGTGAACATCCTGTCATATTTAGACAGACTGATAGGCCTTTTGGCACTTTTTTTATTGGTGGAGAAAAAATATACAAAGCAACTGGTTGAATTTAGTCTGAAACGTGATATTAACTGCTGTTTTTCAGTATTACTGGACTATTGCTTGTTTAGATAACGGTTTAAGGAAACCATTCAGAAGCATAAATGTGTGCCATGCTCACAAAAAGCAGATGCTATGTCTAACGCATCTATTATTCACTTATATTTTCCATCAGATAACCATTTAAAAATCATCGAATGACCTTTAATTTACTTTTTTCATCTTAGGCATTCCATTGTGAATGTAGGTGCATTTCATTATTAATTAAACGAGGAACTGACTGTTGAACATCAGGAAACTCACTGCGTCATCTCCTCTGATCATGATGCTCTTTTTGGCTGAATGCGCCTTTGGCCACAAAACCACAAATGATAAGCTTGCAGAAAGCACTGCATTATTGCCTCCTGTTATAGACCACCAGTGAACACATTATGCAAAGCACCGATACCACGTTCTTGAGCGATTAGCCGCAACTCAACAACCCTTTCAGCAAGTTCCAAAACACAAGGGAAGAGGAAAACAGAGGCAGTTTATTTTGGTGGTTTTTGTCGAAAAGGCTTTCCTGCTAATTCTGATAATGGCTCTTAAATAGGTCCCTCGATCAGCCCCACACCAGGAACTGAGCACAACCTTTCTTTGTGGTTGTTTGTGACGAGCCGCATTTCATTCCAGTTTATTTAGCATTTTTATTATCTAACTGACACTTGCAGATAAAGCATTTGTTGTGTGTTTTGCCGTGATCATCAAATGCATTAAGAACCCTACAAACCTAAAGGTTGCTCACCTTTTAACATAGCTACACCTGCTTAAAACCACCAAGAGGACGTTAAATACCAGTACTGCTTGTGTGATATTGATCACGCTGAGTAAAACTCTGACAGACCTAGCCACAAAGATAAGAGTGGCAGGTGGAAAAAAACAAACTGTTATGTCAGAGATCCATACGTTATGGCAGTAAGGGACTGGCAGTTAACCAAAACGAGTAGCAATAGTTTAAAAAAAAAAAAAAAAAGATTTTATTGATGCCCCACTTAGCTGTCATAAAAGACAATGTTTCGAATAAAGCAGCCCATTGTTAACTGTGTCTGGCCAGTGCAGTTTAATGACAGCAAAGGGCACCGATCTTAAAAATGAATATCTTGCTTGAGGTCATACATGAGTCAGGCTTTCCTGTGATAATCTGAATGAACATTTGACAGTCGATCTGTGTCTTTAGACACCGATCAATAAAAACCCTGCAGGTTAAAGGATGCCCAGAGAACAGCTGGAGGGAATTCCTTGCCAGTCCTGTTCTTTCTCCATAAGAGAAGAGCTTCAACTTCCATTTTATTTTAACAGACATGTAGGGTTTAAAATATCTGTCTTGGTCATGTCCAAGTGTCATGTCCATTAAAATTGATATATATGAATGAATGTGTGTGTGTGTGTGTGTGTGTATATGTATATGTGTGTATATATATATAATATTTTTGGTAACATTTTACAATACGAGTACATTTTTTTCAGCATTTAAAAACCTAGCATTTAAAAATCTTAATACTAATTTATATATACAGTAATCTTTTGTTAATCCAATTTAAATGTTAAAAATAAAATAAATAATTAAATGTTAAAGGGGTCATATGATGTTGCTAAAAAGAACCGTATTTTGTGTATTTGGTGTAATGAAATGTGTTTATGCGGTTTAAAGTAAAAAAAAACACATTATTTTCCAAGCATTTCTATCACTTTCAATGTTGAACAGTTGTGATGCTTGATATTTCTGTGGAAAACATTCTTTTTTAAGGATTCTTTGATGAATAAAAAGTTAAAAAGAACAGCATTTATTCTAAACAGAAAAAGTTTGGAGTCAATACATTTTATTTATTTTTCTTTTTTTCGATAGGTTATGGACATATATCAATATGTTTCGATATGGATATGTTAAATTGATTAAAAAAAAGTGATAGTAAAGACTTATATTGTTACAAAGGATTTGTATTTTGAATAAATGCTATTCTTTTTAACTTTTTATTCATCAAAGAATCCTGAAAGAATGTATCTGGAATAATGGCTGTTATTTTAAATTGTAATAATATTTCACAGTATTATGTTTTTTTATTGTATTTTTGATCAAATAATGCCGCCAACTTTCTCTCTATTTCTCTCTCTCGTATTATTTATATTTATTATTATTTACATAAATATATTAAATATGCCCCCCCCCCCCAAAAAAAACCCTGCTAAATAGTCAAACTGTTATTTTACCTCTGGTATCAGTACTGAAGTAAAACCACTACTGGTTCGCCTCAGAAAAATAGGTGCAGGATGCCTGTGTAGATCCATAATGTGTTGTGTAATCACTCTTTCAACCATAGAGGTATTTTTGCATGGATGAATGTGGTCAATGACATATATTCTGGTGATTTAAATAATTTGGGAAGTGCTTTCTTGTGCTCTAAATGGCAGAACTCATATGACTGTATATCATTTTGTGGTTTCAATGTAGCTGAAGCTGTCCAGGGAATACAGTGCTATTGATGTTTAAAATTCCAGACACTTACACAAGATGTGTTTCCATTAAAGTTCAAAAGTTTAGGATCAGTAAGATTTTTGCTCGTCCAGGCTGCATTTGTTTGATCAAAAATACATTAAAAACAGTAATATTGTGAAATATTATTGCAATTTAAAATAACAGTTTTCTGTTTCAATATACATTCAAATATAATTTATTCCTGTGATGGCAAAGCTGAATTTTCATCTGCCATTACTCCAGTCTTCAGTGTCACATGATCCATCAGAAATCATTCTTATGATATAATATATATATATATATATATATATATATAATAGTCAAACTGTTATTTTACCTCTGGTATCAGTACTGAAGTAAAACCACTACTGGTTCGCCTCAGAAAAATAGGTGCAGGATGCCTGTGTAGATCCATAATGTGTTGTGTAATCACTCTTTCAACCATAGAGGTATTTTTGCATGGATGAATGTGGTCAATGACATATATTCTGGTGATTTAAATAATTTGGGAAGTGCTTTCTTGTGCTCTAAATGGCAGAACTCATATGACTGTATATCATTTTGTGGTTTCAATGTAGCTGAAGCTGTCCAGGGAATACAGTGCTATTGATGTTTAAAATTCCAGACACTTACACAAGATGTGTTTCTTTTCAATTATTCAGATTTTGGCCCATGGATAAAAAGGAAAGAAGCTTCCTCCATTTACAGATGTGTATCATTTATAGGTCGCTGTTCTCAAGTGGCCAATCTAGTGCTTAAAAATGCTCTCACCTTGCTTTAGCCACTGAAAGCTCTTCCAAGGTTCACTTGCACAATGCAACTGCAGATGACACGTTTGCCTGTAAGTGCCTTGAACTGTGAGAACCTTTCAGGCACATTCTTATTCCGCAAAGCCTCCAAATAGTGGCATAAATCTGAAATGCATATTCAGGTCATGTAGTGGTCGGGTTTTACAGTTTTGACTTGGGTTCTTTGAACCGAGACAGGAAATGTGTATTTTATCTGTGGTAGAGTCAAGAAACATGTCTTTATTCTATGAAATGAATGAATTGCTCCCACCAACCATAAAATAAGCAATAATATCATGCACTCGCCTATTTGTAGCTTGTCTTAAGCTGTACAATGAGGTCTGGTTGCGATCCAGGCTCGTTGTGGCCAGGACTAGGCCAGAGTATAATTAGTTGTGGTAGTCCTGAGTGACAGTGATAGATGTCCCACCTTCTGCTTATAGCACCACCCATGTCATACCTCCAAAAAAGACAACATTAAGAGATCGTTAGCATAGAATTTTAGAAATAAATTTACAGTCTATATTTGTTTTGTTTATTCCACATTTTCTGTGGGTTATTTGCTTTAAAGGTGTAGGCATATATATATTATATAGTTATATTTAAAGATATAGTTATAGTAATGTATGTTAATATTTGATATATTTACTGTGTGTGCATTGTGATTACTGGATGTTATTTTTTTGCTAGTTTTATTGAAACTGACTATTAGTTCAGGTTTTGAATAGACGACCCCTCACATGTTTACAAAAAATCCCCTTTTGACTAAAAAGCCACTATTAACTTTATTTATTTATTTTCCTGCAAATGTTTAGTTTTTAATGTTGTAAATGTAATGATGCATTTTTTGTTACATTTTATTTTATTCTTTTTTTTGTCACTTTGTATCTTGTGCTAAGGCGCCAAGACCAAGTGGAGTGACCTAAAAGCAGGTGCATGTCGGCCCTTTTTAAAATGGACAGCAACATCAAAGATAAAGCATTTTGATTTGACATTATACAACAGACTTCTTGAAAAACACTCAATTTTTCCGATAAAAGTAAGAGCTAATTCTCATTTAGTGGTTCCAGAGTCTGTGCTAATGCACAGTGGGCTTTTGAGGCCACTGGATATGCATACATTGGATAGACCATGCTCTGAAAGCGTCTTTTTTCATTTTGATAGAGACTCCATCAAATGTGCCCTGCATAAAATACAAGCATCCCATTTTGCATCTTGGAAGCATATGTCTCAATCGTTCAGCCATAACAAACACGATTATGTTAGTGAAAGTGATCTGTCTGCTTGTCTTCGATTCGTCCTCCACAGACAAGTGTGTGACCTCTAAGGGGATGCAAATGGCTGTCGGAGAGGAGGCGTTGGTGTGGAAGACAGGTCGTCTCTCTCGCTCGCACGCTTCTCCCAGGATGCAGTGTGCACCATAACCTCCTTGACTGCTCCGCTGCGATGTGCTGTACATTAGAGGCCACCTACATCCCTGCATGTACTTAAGACAGACGAAAAATCACGTGCGAGGAAAAAAAGGTGCCCTAATGACCTTATACCACTTTTTTTTTTCATACAGCTCCACCTCAAATGCAAGAGACAGGTAAAAAATGAGGGGTCAGGATGAGGGGTGGTAGAGCCTGAGACGTAGATGAGGTGAAAGGTGCGCAGAATATATGAAGATGCATAGGAATCCCCACCTTCCCCCTTGAATACGTGCACCTTCAGCGGATAGGGCAGGAGAATGACTGTCATCCAATTAGAGCACCAAGGGCAGTTTGATTAATTCAGTGAGAGCCAAAGGTGAGCCGGTTGACTAGCCCATGCAGAAGATGCAAAGGCATGTGCGACTGCTTAGCCTCTTGAGGGCTTCCAAAGACCCCGATTCCTGATCAGGAGAGTATTGTGGCCAATGGCAGAGTATGAGTGAGCGTGGATGTGTTGGAGTTGTGGTTGTTGCATGCATGTAAATATTAACATAGAAGCCTGTTTCTGCCTTTAGTGTAAAAAATAAACAAGTATTTGTGAGAATGTTATAAATAAAGTCACTTTCTGAGATAGAAAGTCATATTATGAGTTCAGTTTATACTGTGGGATATAGTGAAAATAGTTCCAATTAATATGTCACAATTGTGACTATTTCTCATTATTGATCATTAGTGAAATATTCCCAATTATTTAAACAATCCCAATTACCTATTATCTTTTTCTTCAGCTTTCATATGTAAGAGAACCCATTTATATAATTTATATTTAATGATAATTATTTTCACTTGAGATTTTCAAGCTTTAGTTAAAGATGATGAAGTGTGTCGAATAGAATTTAATAAAATTTGAATGTGCAGAGACAATTATAAGAAAGCCATTTGTAGGTTGACTTCCCAGAAAGTGTGTTCATCTGAAACGCATGCAAATGTAATTATTTCAGAAGAGACTCAATTGTTGTTTAAACAGCCATAACACTTTTTGCTCAACCGATGATTGGAATTTAGGGCTAGAGTGTTCGGTTTGGCAGAACAATGACAGATAATGTTTGAAGTAACAGTAGGAAATCTGTTTGGAAACAATCATTATTTTTGCTTTTTCATTTGGTGCTGCTATAGTGTTGCCAACATTACCCGAGATTTTGCTCTACGGTGCTCTTTTCATGAGGAAATAATGAATTATTTTACATATTCAAAGGGTCATATCACTTCTTTTAGCATCCATTCCCTTCCAGATCTGCCCCAGGAAGGTATATGATGTCAGTTATTTGTTTTACCTTTTGGAGCGGAAAAGCAAATCTGTTTTTTCCCAAAGAATATAATCAGAGAGGGTCTTTTAAGAAGAACTTGATTTATTTTCACTATTTTCGTTTGGTGAGGTGTTACCCATCTGGGGTGTTCTTCACAAACGAGCAGACAGGTGGAGAGACTTAGCTTCACTCCTTTCTCCACAAACTGGCGAGTGAAACTAGCCTTGACGTGAAACTAGAAGGGCTTGAACGAGAGGGGCGGTGGGCCTCAGTGTGAGCCGCCGACAAGTTATTGGTCTCTTCTCAAATGGTTTCTCCTTAGTTCTTCGTTACATTTGTGTGCGTTTCGGATGAATCTGAGCAGAAAATCAAGGCCTGGCTGCAGAGAGACAGAAAGACAGCACTGACAGTGATTGATGTTTGAACGGTTTCCCTGATTCACTGATTAAACCCATCAATCTGTATGCAGAAAAGGTGTCTGATGCAAATAGACCCAATCAGATGGGACAAAATGGTTTTGTCAGGATGTATGGAAATAAGAATAGCCAAAAACAGAGGTGGGATTGGATAAGAGCCCCTTTCCAATACAGGCAAATGCTGAAGGTGTGATGTTCCAAATTAAGGGGATTACATGCCTCCATTCTTTCCTCTGCCCTCGCACACATAACCAAATTGCTTCGCTGTTTTGTTTCTTTCTGAATAAACAAATTAAAAAAGGCAAGGCCCGAATATTGGCACTGAGAATCTACTGCAACATTTGGACTCAGATTTTTGGCATTTAGTACAAATGTTTTGTCAAGTAACCTAAAAATGTATTGCATGTGGTAGATAGGTTAATTGGTTTTATTCAAGTAAAAAATAATGTATAATATGACTGAATCAAACTCACTACATCAAAAAAAAATTGTTATTGACAGCACAGTTGACCTTTTTACATTGTATTTGATACAACACTTTAGATTTAGAAACTGAAATAATAAAATAACTAAGTTAAAAATAATAAATTATTTATTATTATTATTTATTATAATTTATTAAATAATAATACTTTATTATTAAATCATAATAAGTTATTAGTTAAAAAGAATAATAAATACATATATCTATGTGCTTTATTAAAAGGTAATGACTTTAGATGCATTATTTCTCAGTTCATTGCATAATTGCATATAAAGTATGTTGTTCCATTGTTTAATATTGGTATAGCACGTAATATGCAATACAATAATTTCTTGTAATATTTTGCATATCTTAGAGGAAAAGTCTTTCATAGTGGTTATATGAAAGAATCACTATTAACTGCTTTAAATCAAATTTGCTTCCCTGTAAAAGTAATTTTCCACGGCTCTATTGCCCGGTGTGTGAAAGCAGGCTGTGCCGCTACAAAGTGTGCCCCAATTCTTTACCCCCTCCAGCCAATTGTGATCTGAATCAGTTTAATTAAGTAACAAATTCGGTTGGCATAGTAACGGCCCAGCTAATTTATCATGGGAAATAGTCTGTGAGACAGACAGGTTGCTCAGCAACAGCCAATGGCAATGCAAAGACGGGCCAATGACAAATTGCACAGGATGCAGATGCTGTGATGGGGGGCCAGCGTGTTTGACTGGCACCCACATGGGAGCAGTGGCAGAGAGAGGAGAGAGGGGCTCCTCATGAAACAGACAGTGTCAAAAGGGGGAGGGGTGGTCTGATCTGCACAATGCAGGCCTCCTGTGCCAATATCACTAACCACAGTCTAATAGGCTCTTCAGTCAGGCACCCAAAGCTACATAAAACCACTTTTAATTTTTCCTAATCAACTGAGCTATATGTATACGTCACACTTTGGCAGTATTAATGGGAAGATTTTGCAAAGGTAAAGTGATACTCGCGTGGGAATGGAAATGTCCAATGGCATGAAGAATACTGCTATGGTGATGTCACGCCCACATGGGAGCAGTGGCAGAGAGAGGAGAGAGGGGCTCCTCATGAAACAGACAGTGTCAAAAGGGGGAGGGGTGGTCTGATCTGCACAATGCAGGCCTCCTGTGCCAATATCACTAACCACAGTCTAATAGGCTCTTCAGTCAGGCACCCAAAGCTACATAAAACCACTTTTAATTTTTCCTAATCAACTGAGCTATATGTATACGTCACACTTTGGCAGTATTAATGGGAAGATTTTGCAAAGGTAAAGTGATACTCGCGTGGGAATGGAAATGTCCAATGGCATGAAGAATACTGCTATGGTGATGTCACCAGGGCAATGAAAATATGCAATTTGCCTAATCAGCAATTTCATTTAACAACTGGCATTTTGACATCCCAGCATTTTTGCTCAATGTGCACAATCCAGTCAAGGAATCTTTTATACATGTATACATGAGTACATGCACACATACATATGTATGTTATAATCCCCCCCACCACACACACACACATATATGTGTATGTAAATGTATATGTGTGTATGTGTATATACATGCATATATATATATATATATATATATGTGTGTGTGTGTGTGTGTGTGTGTGTGTGTGTTTTCCTATTAATTAACCATTTGTAATCTTATGTTCACTGTTCATTTTTTATAAATATAGGATTTGTATTATATCTATATTCATTCATATAGTCAAATCGAATCGAGAATTGAAATCAAAAATCGAAATCGAATATCGAATCGAAAATCGAATATCGAATAGAAAATCAAAATCGAATCGAATTGAGAGCTTGAAAATCGAAATCGAATCGAATTGGAACATCTGAATTGATACCCAGCCCTAATTTTGAATGCTTACAATTTCAAGGAAAGTACCCTGTGTTTAGGAATTCTTGCTGTACATTTCCAATAAGCCTTTTCAAGACAGTTTCTGCAGGCTTTTTTTTATTCTGTGCAAGCTGACTTGTTGAAAAGAAGGGACGATTTCTTTAAACCTCCCTCGTATGAACTTAGATTTCTGAATTACCTTTTCTGACTTAAAAGTATACTCCGTGAGCTCTAACATTACATTTGTAAACTGACCTTTACCTAAAAGATGAGATAATGAACTACTGACATTCAGTTATTTCAAAGGAGTTGCAAGCTCATCTAGAAACATCTTAAGGAATACCATTACACTGAAGATACAGATTATGGAAAGTCTTATTTGTCTCAGTGCTTCTCTCAGCCCATGTTTAATAATACAATATTTCCCTACTTTCCACAGACTGCACCTTGTTTAGCAGAAGCAATTACATTCTATACTAAATAAATCAGCATTCATGCCATAAAATATGATGGAGAATTTTCTGAAAGCATTCTGACTTATTGAAATGTTCTGATGCAGTCATACTGTCCTGATCATTTTCGGACTATTCGTGGGTGGAGTGTGTGACGATGTGGTGGTATTACATTTTCTTGACAGTGTCTGTAGAGTTTGTCAGCCATTTCTGTGTTTAATATGAACAGTTTTGGTGTAATACATGTTTATGGTATGCACAAAGAGGCGCAAGGTCCCGTTTCCTTCCATTTCACAGCACATTTGTAATGGATACTCACAGATGTGGAACTTCCATCTAGAGATGCTCACGCTGGATGTTTGATGAAAGTTATTCATCACATTTGAATTATTATAATCAGTTTCCTGTCACACTTACTGCTGTGTTCGTTTTTACGATGCTTGTGATGAGAAGCATTTGTTTCTAGCCAGTAATATCAATGAAATTTATATTTTCCATAAGTACTCGTAAAACCTTCAATGCATGACGCAGGGCAGGTCTGCACAACGGAGAAAGACGCACACACACACACACACACACACGCACACACACAGACAGACAGATAAATGGAGCAATTTAAGAGCCAAACATGTTGTAACCACAAACATCTTTCAAACACAATAATGCCAATGAGAAAGGTTTGTCTCACCAACAAAAACAACACAACAAGAACTAATCGAGCCAGCGCCTGCCGGCTATAATCCCACTCGCAGGGCCAGCTAAACAGACAGCGAGATCAGCTCTCACCAGTGTGAATTATTCCCTAAATTACACAGTGAGACACACAAATAAGAGCTGTGAGCAAACGGCGGATGGATAAAAGTCATAATTAACGAATAAAAGCGGTACAGAAGCAACTGAGGGGCAGGAGAGCATTAGTCTTATATCCAGCGAGAGATGCAAATTCCCAGATGCTGCTGCACCATAGGTGGAATAAGATTGTCACTCTAATGCCTCTCTGAGGTCCTGATGAGCTTGGGAATAAATATGCAGAAAAGCCTTTCAGGGAAAAAAAGAGGCAATCAAGGGTAGCAGCGGCACGGGTCGGACTATAAATCTTTGTCTGCTTCAATCGCCGCTGTGGCCGAAACGGTGTAAAATTCGAGCAGGGATGTCATCAATTTCTGTTAGCTCCTCTGTCTCTCTTTGTGTCGACAGCATGGCTGTGATGGATTGATTTTGTCACTTGGGCTCAGTTCACAGTATGTTAACATGGAAGGGCAGAGTTGGGTTATGGAGAAAGGGTTATTAGAATCCTAGATGTGACCGGACGCTTGTGCAGGCTCTCTCTCTTTCTCTCTTTCTCTGTTCTCGTGTCATATCTGACAGATACGCTAAAACACAGGAATGGATGCTATAGGACAGATGTTGCTATGATATCACATGATGCGATCAGATATTGATGCCGTTTTGGAACTCTTACGTTTTAACCTTATGATGTTGAATTACAAAATGGGCAAGATTATCAGCAAGCGCAATAAATAGTAAGCAAAATAATAATGGAAATAAAAAAGCCTGAAACTAATGAAAAATAATGATTCTCACATGTGTTCAAATGTTCGTAAATGTTCTGGGTTCAATTCATGTCAAGGTCAACGAACAGCGTTTGTGGCATAATGTTGAGTACCACAAAAAACACTGCAATGGAAGTGAATGGAGCAAAGTTTTGGAGGATTTAAAAAGATTATAATTGTATAAAAGCACATACTCCTCATTTTTAGGGTTTTATGTGTTTTATTTTATTGTATTGTAAATATGGATATACTGTAATGTAACTGCACAAAAAGAGGTTAGTTAATGTTTTGTTCCACTCTGAAATCATGTTAACATGCATCTTGTTTATGTCTTGAGGGTATACTATTGAAAAAATAAATATTTTAATATTTATGTAACATAACTGTTACATTCATTGTATCCTAGAAAAAAGAGAGGGGCAAAATTCATTTATTAGAAATTAGTTTCTGTAATAATCAATATCATACCACAAGTGCACTTAACTTTTATTGAACCTGAAATATTTCTTTTTAATGTTCACTTTATCTACTGACTATGACTATTGTCATTTTGCATTATTGACACACTATTTTCCTATTTAATGCTGTAAAGTTGCTTTGACACAATCTGTGTTGATAAAAGCGCTGTATAAATAAAGGTGACTTGACTTGACTTGACTACTGTGAAGAGTTTCTGCTAGAATGAGATACTCAGAATGCATTGTGTGGCAATGTCAAAATCAGGGATGTATTTTCAGGGATGCAATCAGGGATGATTCATCGAAGGGCTAAATTCATAGTATAGAATTTAACATACAGAATTGTGTATTGAATGACAGTAGAGTGCTTAATGCGGTTGAATACAGCTAAACTCCTAGAAACAAACAAAAAAATCAATATAAAAATACGCATGTGTGTGTGTGTATACACACTTATTACATTTATTTATTTATTTCAATTCTTAAAAGTGAAAGGTTATAGGTTGAGCATTTTAAAGGCATTTAGTTTCATGTCCTTGTAACATGGTGCAAGAGCTGTGCAGAGATGAATAACGTTGAAAAGGCCTTTGGAAATGGAGTGATATAGCACTGTTCAAAGTTTCATAAAAATATTTTATTAAAGTTACCCCTTTGTTTGAAATCAAATCCTTGCTGAAAGGAAAATACCTTTTGTGTCGCATGCATTGAAAAGGACATCATTCTTGCGTACTTACAGATGACTGACCGTTTTAAAATAGCTGTGAAACTAAAAGAAAAGGTCGTCATAATATTTGGCTTTTCATACTCAAATAAATGACCCCCGCTATAACTGCTGCAGCATTCGTTCCAATATGATGATATTCCCTTTGGATTAGACATCCTTTACATTTTCAGACGCTGTGTTCAAATCCCAGGAAAAGCCTTTCAGGGAAAAAAAGAGGCAATCAAGGGTAGCAGCGGCACGGGTCGGACTATAAATCTTTGTCTGCTTCAATCGCCGCTGTGGCCGAAACGGTGTAAAATTCGAGCAGGGATGTCATCAATTTCTGTTAGCTCCTCTGTCTCTCTTTGTGTCGACAGCATGGCTGTGATGGATTGATTTTGTCACTTGGGCTCAGTTCACAGTATGTTAACATGGAAGGGCAGAGTTGGGTTATGGAGAAAGGGTTATTAGAATCCTAGATGTGACCGGACGCTTGTGTAGGCTCTCTCTCTTTCTCATATCAGCCAAAAACTGACAGATAAACTAAAACGGGAAAAGTGGAATGGAAGTGACTAGTTTTAGAGCATTTAGAAGCAGAAATGTGAAGCTTATAATTGCATAAAAGAACTTACATTACTTATTAAGTACTTACATTAATTATTCTGTGAAATCCTATGCTTTTTTAATCTGTAATTTTTTTCTTGTCATTTTTAGTGTTGTTTTAGGGTTGCATTTTCATAGCAACAAAAAAAAAAGTAAAAATGGAAATACTGTAACTTTACACAGAAAAAGGTTTATGATTTTTTTTCCACACTAAGCTCATGTTAACGTGTATATTGTTTATATGTATTTTAATGTTCATGTAAAATAACATTCACTGATTTTGGACAAAATTAATTTATAAGTGTCATACCATAAGTGCACTTGAATTTGTATTGAACCCGGCATATTCCTTTTTAATGTTCACTTTATCCACTGTGAAAGAGTTTCTGCTGGAATGTGATTCTCAGAAATGCATTGTGTGGCAAGGTCAAAATCAGGGATGTATTTTTAGGGATGTAGTCAGGGATAAATTGATAATATGGAATTTAACATACAGAAATGTGTATTAAATGAACTATTGCCAGGGAGTAATACAACAGTAATGTAGGAATGTGTAGGCAAATCCATATTTCAGACAGTAGAGTGATTAATGCGGTTGAATAAAGTGAAATCTATAAACAAACAATTAGATAATATAAAAATATGTATATTGGTCAAATACGAAAAGGGCTTTTTAAGCATAAAAATGTTCCAAAAAATGTTGTCAGGCATATTAAGAACAATAATCATTTGATGATTTAAAGGATTCTATTTAAGGATCACAGTGAGACCCCAAAATACTAATTCATAATAATTTTAAACCTTTACCAGTCTTTACTAATCTTTCCTTTAAAACCACTGAGTTTTACCCATCTGTCAGCATTATTATATACATACATATTTATTTAATTTCTTAGGAGTGAAAGGTTACAGGTTCGAATTCTTAAAGAAGGTATTTAGCTTCATGTCCTTATAACATGGTGTAAGTGATATATTATTGAGAACAAAAGTTCATAAAAAATATTAACGGAATACATGTTACCCCTTTGTTTGAAATAAAATTCTTGCTGAAAGGGAAATGCCTTTGGTGTTGCATGCATTGAAAAGCAAAACAAATTTAAAATAGTTGTGAAACTGAAAGTAAAAGTCTTCTTAATATTTGGCTTTTCATACTCAAATAAATGACCTCTGCTATAACTAATGCAGCATTAATTCCAGTATGATGATATTCCCTTTGGATTAGACATCCTTTACATTTTTAGACGCTGTGTTCAAATCCCAGACAGATGATTTAAGAATTCCTGGCTATCGTTGTCAGTTGTAGATGTAACACCGGGGCGAAGGTGGCAAGAGGCCAGGATGAGGTCAGGAGAGCAGGCATTATTAGCAGCGGGCTGCCCCTCTGCTTCCTGTTTCGTGTGTGTTCGGAGTCTGCACTCCATTCCCCATGCCCATTAGGTGAGAAATCCTGGCAGATAATTTGTTTAGTAAATGAAACAGATGTCTTTTCCGATTTTTTTGGAGTGTGTTCCCGGGAGATTCTCCTCCCCTCCGTCCAGGGGGTCAGGCCGAATGTATCCGAGGGGTGGCTGGAAGGGAGAAAAAAAAATAACAAGGCACAGCGAAGTGCCTGGGGAGCGCAAACATCATTCACTTCTCCCATAATCATCAAGGCGATGCTCGGATGCCTCCTTAATTTACATAATACCATCCTGACACTTTTACTCTAGCTATCCATCACCGGCAGGATGAGGCCTTCTCCTTTCTGTCTCTTTTCCTCCCTCTGATTGTGTCTTGTGTTTATCTGGCCAAGCAAAAAAGATTGATTCCCCACTGTTTCTCTCCCTTATGTTCAGCAGATATGAATTTTTGCAGAATGATGAAGCACAGAGTCAGCTAATAATAAACAGAAAACACATATTCAAAAAAGACAAAGAAAAAAAAAAGACAGACAACACAACACAACAAAAATCTCAGACAAACAGATAAATAGAATTATACAATTCTTTAATAATAATGATAATAATAATAATAATAATAGGTGAACCCTCACAATGTGTTGTCTTAGGGTGCTTTCACACCTGTAGATCGATTGCTTTGTTCCGAAACAGGGATTAAAATTATTACAATGTTGCTTTTTGAATGGCGAAGACGTGCTCACCCACAGACATTCACAGGCTCATTTTGAGGTATTAGCAAAACAACAAAGCTAATGCTTTTCGCGGAACTTACGTAATTACCCATCATGAATTGTGATATAGCCTGGTTCGTTGGTCCGTTAGATCGGATTGCTTTCTCACTGCTACCGAACCGCTACAGAGTTCGTTTTCAATCAAGCCAAGACCGCCTCGTTCAGGCGATCTCGGACCGATTGTTTTGGCGCGGATCCGAGCACGATTGCTGTGTTCACATATGCCCAAACGAACCGAGCTAAGGGGGGAAACGTGCCAGGTTCCGAAACAACAGGCCAGGTATGAAAGCACCCTTAGAGACCCCAAAGCCATTTTAACATTCTTAACAAGAATTTGATATTTCATAACCAGGTCTAAAAAAGTCTTAATTAGCCCTTCCACAAATAAAGGTCCTAATTTAGCGCAGAAAATCTTACATTAATAAAATCATGGCATTACATTTTTCATATATATACTGTATATATATATATATATTGATCAATTTCTTTGTCTTAAATGTACCTTCAAAAAAAAATTTTTTCCATATTATTTTGCAGTGCGAAAGTAATCTATTTTCTGTGAATGAGCAAGGTGTCCAATTCATTAGCCACTATAGGTAAATAACTAGAAGACTAGCAAAGGTCGAACTATTTGTGCTACAAACGTGTTTATGATTATAGTAATAAATTAATATGTTTTTCTACAGATAAATAACTGGAAGTGGATGACAGTGAAAGACTCACACATTCAAGTTATAATGGCCGCACACGGTAAAAAATGAGGTGGATAGATTCAATGAATTTTCACTTGTTTTCCGATTGAATGCAATGGTCATAAATGGAAAAAACGAAACATGCAACACTATTTTAAAATCTGGTTGACTGTCAGGAAAGCTTTATGTGCATCCATAAGCGGTTTCATCAGAGATCATCACGTTAGAATGCGCGGCCAATGTTTCCTGCACACAACAACAAACACAGCGGTGAGCGGTGATGACCGTTTCACCAATAAATGACTCTTATGAACTGGTTATTTTTAATGAGTAAGTCAAAAAGATTAATTAAAAAGACATTGTTGGTGATTTAGGGGTTTGAATCAGATGCGCTCAGTCAGTGAATCTCCCTCACTGAATCAAGAGTAATTTTCTGATATGTCTGATTCTAAATGAACTGTGAACCTCTACTCTAATGTGTATATTAGGCTCTATACTGACTCATATGGAATTTTTTATTTAATCATATAGTATATTCACAACAGAGCTTATTCCATAAAGCATTAATAATGGTACTGCCAACTGAAACATGGTTTTGTGTTACTCTTTAAAGCTCCACGGGTTGCTGGGAATGCTCATGTGACTGAGGTTTACTTCAGATATCCTACCTGTATCCTTTCTGACTCATGTTTTATGAATAGGCTTTGGAAAAATATACAACACACTTTGCTTTTATTTTTTTCACCCCAGTCACAGTCTTCAAAGTTTCCTTTACGATAACCAAAAACCATTAGCTGCTGTCAAACCCAGGAGAAGAGAGATTATTTTTTTTATTGAAATAAGATTAAAATGATAACTTTGACTGCGGCCTCCATCTGATAAAATATTTCAGCTCATAAGCGTGGTGTAGGCACAGGGATTAGAGCAGAGGGAGAGAGAGAAATTCATAATGTATAATAAGACAAACGGTGTCATGGGAAATAACACTGGTATTAAAATTAGAAAATGACGCAATCTATATGAAAAATGATTCATAATGTATAATAAGACAAAAGGTGTCATGGGAAATAACACTGGTATTAAAATTAGAAAATGACGCAATCTATATGAAAAATGCAGATTTAAAAATGTAAATGATGATCTAGGGTTTCTTAGAACAAAAGTATCAGAAAAGTAAGAGCCTTAGAGATGTCAAATGGTTTGTTGGTCTGTGACCTTTTGGTGTGTTTTAACTTTAAGAATTAGAAAAGTAGGTGTATGATGTGCTATACTTAAAAATTGTTTGCAAACATATTTCAGTTTTCTTTACGCATACAGAATATGTATATTTTAACCAAACATACTGGTCACGCTATCACTTTGAATCTAAGGGGATCTAAGGTAAATCTTTTCCAGTATTGTATTTTTGAGATGTTGTAAGAAGTAATAGCCAATAAAATTAATTATAATAGAGCTGTGGAATCCATGAGTTTGAGCTAAACTTCATACTTGATGCTTTTTGTTCTGGTCAGCATTATTTGCAGTCTCAAATGCATATTTTTGGAGAAGGACAAGGACATCTTAGACTTTCTGTAAATGCAGTTTGCAACCATTTCATGAAAATGACAAATATTAGTAATGAAAAAGCATTGTTTTTTTTAACCTCCTCATCATGTTAGTTTATACTGAATTCTAGTACAGAAAATAATTCTGAATGTCTAAGAGATGGTAATTTGCGACATTTGAAGAATTGAGATTATTTAAATGGAAAGTTCAGTATTGCCAGTTTTGGGACAGAGAAGAAAATAAATTTACAGTATATGATAAATATTCAACCATGCATGCGAAACAGTAAGCACAATGAGGTTTCAGACTTACCCTTGACCTCCATTAGGTGCATAAGCAATGCAACTGATGTGAAGTAATGAACTATAAGCTGGATGATGAACTATAATGAGGACACAGGGGGACCAAAATCCCATAATACCTCATTTTCAAACATATTGAAGGTTAATAGGTGGCATTGGGCACCATTCTTGTAAATTTAAACCTTGCTTGTAATGAAATAATGACCTGAATGCGATTAGCATACTGTGGTACACAGAAGGGAGGTTGACACCACATGGGGCACATTGCGGAAAGATATGCTTCCTTGTCCGTGGAGTAACACCTCAGGAATGAGGTGAAGAAGGACAGGCTGTTGTGCTGTTTTCAAGACGACACTTTCCAGTTCCAAAGACATCTGTGTCCTGTCACTTAACTTGATCTGACCTTGAAACTATGTTTTTGGCATTTACTGTAACTCACTTCCAAAACGTAACTTTTAGCATTACTCCGTCATAGCCCATGTGAGTAAAATGTGCTCAATATTTATTTATTATTATTATTATTATTATTATTATTATTATATAATCATTTCTGTGCATCGTTTTACACATTTTGAATGCATGTGTACATTTAATGTTTTTTTAAATAAGTATTTTATGCTCACCTACACTGCATTTATTTGATCAAAAACTGTAAAAAAATACAATTTAAAATAACTGTTTTCTATTTTAATATATATTAAAATGTAATGTATTTCTGTGATTGCAAAGCTGAATGTTCATCAATCATTACTCCAGTCTTCAGCGTCACATGATCCTTCAGAAATCATTCTAATATGATTTGGTGCTCAAGAAACATTTCAATGTTGAAAATGGTAGTGATAAAACATTAAACATTTATTAATCTTAGTTAATGCTGATTCCAACATTTACTAATACATTATTAAAATCAAAAGTTGTATCTAGTAATATTATTTAACATTCCTGAGCTTCTGTAACAATTGAACAGTTGTATTTTTTTAAACTAATGTTAATAAAGATGAATAAATACTGTAACAATGCATGTTAACTAATGGGACCTTATTATAAAGTGTTACCAGTTTATAAAATAATATAAAAATATTTCTGTGCACATTTTATACATATTTATTTATTACATAGCTAGTAGCTGTGTTTCTTAGCTTATCTTTAGCTGAGAATGAAGAAAAATGTAAACAAAAATGATACATATAAGTAGAAATCAAGTTCAATGAAAAAAATGAAAAAAAGAAATTAACAGTTGAACAAGAAATATTTTTAATTGCTTTAACCAACCAAATGTTGGTAACTGTCACACAGAAAAACAAAGAATAGTTGTCTTCTTTTCTAAATGCCTCAATTTTGCGTATTTTAAAAATGTGAACAGTATAACTTATATATAGTCTGTATCAAATGATTTATAATTTATAAATCCTGGCTCAAGTAATGTGTTTAAGAGGAAGCATTTCCGAAAGAGTAAGAATATGAGGAGACCATTTAGTGGATAAAGGAGGAAGGCTGTGTTTGATACAAGCCTCCCAGAGGGGCTCTCTGCCACCAAACAGTGTTCCAAGTTCAAGTTCCAGCCACCAGCTTCTGAAAGCTGACCTAGCAGATGACCTCGATGACCAGATCATGAAGGTCACTGAGCAGTGGAGAAGATGTTGAACTGCTTTCCTTGATAGATAGATAGATAGATAGATAGATGATAGAGAGTTTTGTAATATTTGATACAATTAAAATGTTATACTAAAGAATATTTCTTTTTTCTTTCTTTTTGTACTCATGTAGTTTAGAAAACCAATTATGTTAATAAATGCAGAAATGCTCGAACATACAAACTTCAACGCTTGCACAGGTGGTGGAGGTTTCCTAAAATTATGTCAATTTCAAATATTTTAGTATTGATATGTCCCATAATGAGCCAAACAGATGGCAAAAACAGAACGACAGCATCTTCAAATTCAAAACACGCAAAGTGCGTTAAGAAGTCTAACAAGTATATTTTTTTTCTTCTTTTTTTTTCTTCAGGACAGAGAGACATGTGGTAGTGTGGCTATTATCACAAGGGTGGCGCTGAATGAGAGCTCTTAAATGCTCCTCTTCCTTTGAAAGAGGGGGATCTATTTTTTGCCCATTAGCATTGGAATTAAAACTGATTATTTTCCTCGACTGTACTAACCATCTCCTCCCACGTTAGACATCATTACTGTTATTATTCATATCATTGCTTTAAAGGACAGAGAGATGTCTTGGTACTTAGCTCTAGCATTTGTTCGACTGCAGGTGGGAAGATTTTTTTTTTCCTTGAATTATTTTATTTATATATTTTCCTGAAATTGGTATCATAATGGAAGTTATTGTGTTGGCAGAGCATAAAACTGGTGATTGTGAGGAAACTCACCTGACCCGAAACCTTCAGATTGTAAATTTAATTTTTATACATACCAATTTCATAGCATAATAAGCAACTGTTCATTTGTGGCACATACCATCAACGAGTTCTTCAATGTCCCACACTGCACCTGCACTCCCACTCCTTTAGAGTTTAGCTTCATTTTCCGAATGCTCCTCAAAGTGGTTGTTTTTCAACTCCATTTGATCCTTATCAAACTTAGAGAAAAAACCAAAACAGAGTGAGCGAGGAACAGGGTGGCATCTGTGATCTCTAGTGACCCTTTCCTCACTCTCTCCTGCCAGGCCAGTCTGGGGATTGACACATCAGATGAAGATATGAAGTGGTGGGTGTGCGTGGAGGCGGGCCAGGCGCCCAGCAAGTCCCCGCGCTTCTCACTTGGTTAACACCTCACACAGAGCACAGAGCCAGGAATACACTGCCTCTCTCTCTCTGTGACTAAAACCTGCATTTGGACCTGCAGGGTCTTCTGCTCCTCAGAGCCTGCACTGATGGAGGTGGGAGATATTCTTGACTAACGTCAGAAAAACAAGAATGATTATCGAAGTGTTTCATCACCAATTATCTGTGACTGTGTGTGTTTTTGTAATGCGTCTTTCTCAGTCCATTTTATTATTGGCACATGCACTTTTATGTTGCAAGGGTTGATTTTTATGAAACTAACAGATTTTAGCGTTCTTTTTGCTATATGAAGGTCACATTAAGTTTTGGGAATGCTTTATTATGCCTTCATGATTTTTTATCTTTTTCTCTACTTTACAAATACATTTTTTACACAAATTATGACTCACAGTCCATCATGACCAACTTTTACCAAAGGTTAGTATACATGGTTCCTGTACCAAATTTGAGGTAAATATTAATAGTTAAATGAATAGTTTTATTGCATGACATTTTCAACTAAGTAATCTGTCAATTTAAATTTACAAGTTTATTTTAAGTTTATTTATGAAAAAAAGTATATATTTCAATTACAGTTTCAGTAGTAATATTTCATACCTGGCCTTTTATTACTTGTCTCTTGTGTATTTAAGATACATAAAATGGTAGTTGTAAAAGGCCATTTTCACCACAGAATACTGCTAAACAAACTACATAATATGAGATGTGATGAAAATGACTGTGGTGGAAATGTTTTAGAATTTAGAATTCTGACTGTTTAGAATTCTCTAATACATGTGTGTGCACTGATTATGTAAAGTACTTTATGATAGCTTCTAAACATCCACATGGCCAAAAGTGCCCTAGTTGAAAAAACATCCTAAATTTGTAACATTGTGTTAACTTTTCATCAAAAATACCTTCTTTTTAGTTTTTTTTTTTTGTGATAACCTGGTGTGATAACCTCACAAATGAATGAGGTTGAGAAACTCAACAGTGTAGCCTGTATTTAGATGCAAGGAATGTGACATTGTATTAGGAGACCGATGTGTGTTTAACCACTGCTGAGACTATTTAAATCAAGGCTTAGAATATTTCCTTTGCATCCCCAGTTTGGTTATATCAAGAACAAGAAATCAAAGTCCTCTGCTTTACACGAAAGACTGTAATTCATCCACTAATGTAGAATTAGAGGCACCACTGCCTCAAACAGTTATCAATATAAGACCTGAAGTCACCTTTGCAATTATAAAATGCAAGACAACAACAAATAGGGGTTTGTTGTTTTATCTCTAATTGTTTTTTTTTAAATCAAAAGTTAGTGTACATTTCCTAACCCATTTAATTAAATGGTTTAGTTTGTTTTTACATATATTATTTTAGTATTTATTTATTTGTTTGTTTGTTTGTTTATCAATCATGCTTTATGCTTTTTAAGAAATTTAAGATTAATGTCTGAAAATCTTCCATCAACTTTTATGGATTGTTCCGCAAGCTCAGATGATGTCATTGTAATATTTGCATATTGAATTGTGATTATGCATAATAGAGAATGATTGGTCTTTTGATTCTTGCATATATTTAACCATCTATGGTCACACTGCAAAGTCTCTCATGACATATGTTAATTCTCATACACAAAAACAAAACAAAACAAAACAAAAAAAAATGTTTAATGCTTTCTTTTACTTCCTGCAAGCATTGGTTTGCTGCAAGAAATAATTACATTATTTCTTATTTTGAATATTTGGACACAGTGTAGTGTGTTATGTATGCTTGTGTTTGATCAAAACCAGGGTGACTGGGCTCTGGTTGTTCCTCGCAAAGTTTCATGAATACTGAGACAGGAACTTTGAATGGGTCTCCAGTGTGTCTGTAATTACTTTTTGTGGTCACCTTTGAATGGTGAATTTTTTTTGAAGTCACAACACTGCTATAAAATTCAGCTTATTTCCTTGTTATCGGTAAGAATATATTACTTTTTTCCACAATCATGCAAGAGTGATTTGAGTGTTTGAAGAATGCCTAGTGCCATTCACACCTTTCTTTCTCTCTGTCTTCCTCATCATCATGTTCCTCATCGTGGTTGTCATCAATAGCTGATTCCGGTCCTGTTGCTCATCAGTGCTGCAGAGCTCAGGTCTATTTTTTCCTCTGTCCTGTTTACATAATCAACGCAATCACATGCTTTCTCTGAGGAAATATAGATGCAATTTAAGATTAATATAAAGATTAACTTTTGAAAATCTCATTGCAGAGTTTGATCATCTAAAATAATACTGATCTTTGAGCCATTAACTGAATAGTTCATCTCAAATTAAACAGTGTTATCATTTACTCACCCTCATTTTGTTCCAAACCTGTATGACTTAAAGGTACAATATGTAAGTTTTCACCACTAGAGGGCGCATATTCAAAAGAAACAAAGGCGTAGTTTGATGACGCTGTGACTGAGTGTGGAATCATGGGAGTTGTCATCTTCATCCCCACAGCTGACGCAATCGGACGGGACTCAGGCAGGAATCATGTTCATGGATGCGCTAATGTATTAAAGATATATTAACATCGTAGTATGAAGCAGAGTGAGGCGGAAAGCCGTCGAAGTGAAACGAGGCCGTTGAAGCAATTGCTAATGAGAGACGAGAGTGACACACGGCTCGAAAGCAGCGGAGCTTTTATTATGCCACACTTTAGCGCTTCCGCTCCTTACGGTCGTGCATATGTGGGGTAAAGCAGCGCTGTTTTATCATACTAGATACGTTTGAAAGTTCTGTTATAATGCTACTCTGTGCGGTCGTCACCTGTCTAATAAAACGAACAACATATTAAAGCGTCTTTGGTGTTTCCATGTTTTCTACAAAACCGGAAATCGAGGGGTTAGGACGTTATTGGCAGGTGACACAATGACACTATAGACACGGCCCGTGTCAGATGTCACTAGTTAAAATTGCTTATTTCTCTGGATTTAAACATTCTTCGAAACATTTGGGATAATGTAA
>NW_015558630.1:1697540-1730242 GCF_001515605.1 Sinocyclocheilus anshuiensis
ACAAACAAAGGCATAGTTTGATGACGCCGTGACTGAGTGTGGAATCATGGGAGTTGTCATCTTCATCCCCACAGCTGACGCAATCGGACGGGACTCAGGCAGGAATCATGTTCATGGATGCGCTAATGTATTAAAGATATATTAACATCGTAGTATGAAGCAGAGTGAGGCGGAAAGCCGTCGAAGTGAAACGAGGCCGTTGAAGCAATTGCTAATGAGAGACGAGAGTGACACACAGCTCGAAAGCAGCGGAGCTTTTATTATGCCACACTTTAGCGCTTCCGCTCCTTACGGTCGTGCATATGTGGGGTAAAGCAGCGCTGTTTTATCATACTAGATACGTTTGAAAGTTCTGTTATAATGCTACTCTGTGCGGTCGTCACCTGTCTAATAAAACGAACAACATATTAAAGCGTCTTTGGTGTTTCCATGTTTTCTACAAAACCGGAAATCGAGGGGTTAGGACGTTATTGGCAGGTGACACAATGACACTATAGACACGGCCCGTGTCAGATGTCACTAGTTAAAATTGCTTATTTCTCTGGATTTAAACATTCTTCGAAACATTTGGGATAATGTAATACACAAGTCAGCAAAATATGTAACACTGTTCTAGTGGTTTTTGGATATTTTAATAAAAAAACTTACATATTGCACCTTTAATTTGATTCTTGAATTGAATCTTTGAATTTCTTTGATTCATTTGAGTTGGATCTTTTCAAAGATTTTTTTTTTGTTCCGGTTCATTTTGAATCACTGATCTGATTCCCTGACTCAATTATCCAGTCACAACAGTCAATAATCCTAGAAAGGATTATTATTAAATAACTACTTTTATGATGCTTTATGAGGGCTGGGACCCACTAGGGGGCTTCATCACAGTTTTGAGGGGGCCACAAAATGGCTTAAAATAAGACACAACAAGCGTTATAAATACAGTTTTTAATAAATAAACTAAAAGACTGAAAAATTAAGATGTTAGAGACATTTTTTTATTTTAATTCGTCATATCGACAACTGTCGATTTTGACCATTTTTACTTAAGAAACAGAGTTCTCAAGTTCTTAAAAAACCTGGAATTGTGAGGGGAATTTTAAAAATGTGATTTCTACATCTGGAAAAATCATGGTAAAATCTTAAAGTAATAAACTAAAATAAATAGTCAAGGAAATCATAATTAAAGCTAGGAGAAATTTTATAATAAATATACATTTTTATGTCAAGCTCTAAAATATTTTATAGGGTAGACATTACTATTTCTAAGTAACAAATAAATAAATGACTATGATTTGTGACTTTTTATTCACAAATGATTAGAAAAGTAAAGCAATTCATTTAAATTCGTTGAGAATAAACCCTGAAGAACAGTATTTAAATGAATGTTTTAAAGTAATCATTTTAATTATTTGTATTTCTTTATGTAGTTATTTTAACATATTGCCAATCCTATTAATATTTTCATGGTGCTTTCATAATCTTTTTTGAAATGTAAAGGCTCCAGTTTCAATTCATTGTTAATTGCATGTAGAAGTGCCCCTACTTCATTGTTCAGTGTTTCTCCTTTTGTGTTCCACAGAAGAAATATGTTATACTGGATTGAAAGGGCATGAGGGTGAGTAAATGATGTCAGAATTGTCATTTTTGCTTTTAAAAATGAAAATATTAGGACATTAAAGCACTGTGCATTGGTAAACAAACTGATTCCGTTGCATCCCCATGCTTCGGTCCTCTTAGCAAAAACAAATACATTTCGCAAACCTCACTGAGACTTCATCTTGAGGCTGCCCCTACAGGAAGCAAAGCCACAGATGGACAGAGACTTTCCTCCTTCCTTGGGAGTGCAGTGCCCATGGTTTCTCACGTTAAATTGGACTACTTAAAGTGTACTGCAATTCTGGCCAGGGAACAGACAGAGCTCTAGAGGGATCCCATACTGATTTAAGTCACCAGGGGACTCTGGCAGGGATATTTTGTCTCTCATATATATATATACTATTATGGCTTTTGCAGGAAAGGCACCATCTTGAGTGGGGATGTGAGATGAAACCAGATGGGGTCGATTCACACCACTCTGAGACAAGCAAGGGTTTGGGAGGCACCCTGCAGCCACTTCTTGTTATCTTTTGTCACCAATCAAGTGGCTTTTTTTTTTCCTTTTTTCTTCTCTGCGAGTGAATTCTCATGTTTAGTGTCTACGGGTTTTCTGGCATCCAACTGCAAGAATAAAGTGAAATTTTCTACATTGCGTCCCACTGAAGGTGACATATAGACTGTGATGTGAACGAAATCTTGAGGGGAGAAAAACTTGCATTAAAGATGAGTGTCAAAGGCATATCCATATCCGTTTTTGTGCCAGTTAACTTTGATTATTCGTTTATACGTAACTTAATGGACAATTCGGCGTACATTTAGCTATACAATTTATACAGTAGTTGTTCATCAAAAAGTGCAATTTCCTAATTGAATAGTGTAGGTTAGACTAGAAAAAAGTTAAGCTGTCACTCAGATTTCCAATATTCATTGCTAAATTTAGTCAATTTGATTTTCAGTGATTCTCTCAGCAGCAGACAATGAAAAACACTAAAAACAGGTGTTTGTGTGGGGTTGTTAAATCAGGTCAACAGATGAGTAGATTTCCCATGTTTGTTCAGTAAAAGCCATGATGGCCACTTTTCCATTCTTTCATTCAGATTAGCCCTGAAAGCATGTTATTAGCATTAATGTGTGTGTGTGTGTGTGTGCCATTCAGGAACACCCAAACCCATCTAGGATTGCTGCAAATTTGAAAAGAATAAGCTCTCACATATGTGAGGTTTCAGCCCTTTTCTGTGCCCTCACAAAAGACATGGAAGCTTTTGGCCCATCAGCAAAGGATGAGAGCAGAATGACGTCCACTTCAGTTGGTAAAGAGGGCCTGTACACTGCTGTTTGTCTATGTGTGTTGTTTGTAATGTCTACGCATATGGTAGCAAAAGGCTGCATCTTTGGGGTTTTTGTCATGCTTTATGTGTCCATCGTAAACATTTACATTCGTGCTGACCTGATCTCCACATAGTAGCACTAGCATTTGCACTTATGTCATGCAGTTAATTTTCTCTCATACATATTCACCCAGTGTTTTTGTGATTTAACTACGTATCTGCTCTCATTCTTTCATGATTTACAGGAAGTCCATAATGCTTGTCTTTATAACAAAAGAGAGAAACTGATAACGCTATTTGCTGGCAAATCCCACTCATTCACAGCTTTGTTTGTGTGTGTGTTTGCATGTTGGTTTGCTTTATAAAACACTGCCCTTTGCTGTATGTTTTATTACTAGAGGCATTTTCTCCTTTCTGAGATGTCAGCCAGCTGGATCTTTTTTCGCCTGTGCAGGGCATCACTCGAGGATATTATTGAAAGCAAGCACTGGTGTACAAACAAAGGACTGATGTACATTTGGGAGCTACACAAGTTTGTCATTGGAGTGTGGACTAAGAGACATCATATCAAAATCACCATGTCCGTGGCAGAGTTTTACAGCAGCGTTTCATGTAGGTTGGTCAGTTATAATTTACCTTTCGCAGGTTAAATTAAATGCAACAATTATATATATATATATTAGAGCCTGTGTTGTTGCAGAGGATCATATATTGTGATTGAAGATATCTGAAAGGCACTAATTTTCTTTAGTTAAGTGCTGATATCTCTATCTACTCTATAGGGCTTTATAGTCTCTGTTTAAGCTAATTTGTTGACACACAAGACACTACAAATGTTGCATCATCATTGATCTGTAAAATAAAATAGCACTTAAAGCACTAAACTTTGTGCCAGAGTCAAAATTTGTATTTCTTTGAGATGTCACATAATACGATCATTTAAAACCAACATGAAATGGCATTCCCAACCCACTTTATTTCTATTAAGTGATGTTTTCTGAATGAAACATATTCAACAAAAACAAAATTTAAGGCAGGACTTTTAATTGCCAGGAATTGACTGGTTAGTGAAAAGTAGGCATTACAAACTGAATGGTGCCAAACTTTAACCAATAGCCTAAAAATCCGAAAAAGAAACGTGTATACACAATTTATGTATACATACCCGAACACACACTCACACATATATGCATGTGTGTGTGTGTGTACATAAATTGTGTATACATATAAAATTATTTTATATGAGTTTTTTTAGTTGCGGTTTTCAGGGTTTTTTTTTTTTTTGCACTGTTGTTTCTACATTTTAATGCACCAGAAATTACAGGATGAAAATGCACAATTGTAGCCCAAGGTGTAGACAGGCCAATAAGAACTCTCCTCTTGATAGCCATTAGAGGACTTGGCAGCTCTCCGCAGTGCTATCTACTTCAGAGGAATGGCGCTGCAGTTTTGGGGAGGCAGCCTCCTAATTTGCACATATGGAAATGCTTTTTCGTGCCATTCTACCGCCTCTGTTGTGGCCAGATGGAATTAGAGAGCGCTCAGAAGCCGTGAAGGCAAACCCATCAAACAGAGAGGAGAGCGGGGCAGTCCCCAGTCCCCCCCATGAGAGACCATGAGCTCTGAGATAAATAAATAAATAACCACCCACTCAATCCCCCCACAACTTTTTTTGGGGGGTTTATATAATTACATCCAAAAACAGGTATAAAACTTTGCCTCGTGTTTAATAAAGAGATGTTTGTGCACACACAAATGTATTTGAATGTTAGATATCAAGTCTTACTTGTTATTTTCTACATACCTTTGTGACTGCAGGAAATGTAGTTTTTATACTGGAGGCAGAAGTTTGTTCATCTATTAATGATAGGAAAGGAAAGTCTTAAGGCAGATTAGAGTATTCTAAACAAAATTCATCGCATTTGTGTATTTATTTGTCTGTTCATTCATTCACTGTCAATATATCTGGATAAAATAACATTTGTGACCCTGGACCACAAAACCAGTCTTAAGTCGCTGGGGTATATTTGTAGCAATAGCCAAAAAAACATTGTATGGGTCAAAATGATTGAGTTTTCTTTTATGCCCAAAATCATTAGGATATTAAATTTAGGAGAAGCATTTAAATAATCATGTGAATGCACTTAAAGAATGCAGAATCGAATCGTTAATCGAATCGAATCAAATTTAATTGTGAATCGAATCGAATGGAATCGTTCTGACTTTGCAAAAATCATTCTTGAATCGAATCGAAAACCTATGAATCGTGAGTCGAATCGATTCGCTGTCTACCCAAAGATTCACAGCCCTACTTTCTACCGTTAAATAATGATTAAAGATATGAATTTACCCTTATGACTGGTTTTGTGGTCCAGGGTCACATTTATTCCCCAAAATTAAATTAAATTGAATAGAATTTCATTTCATTTAATTGTAGATTTGTAAATGATCATCAAAAATGCATTTAATTAATTTTCTTAGTAGCAGTCTTCTGTTTCCCTATCATGCTTGCTTTGTCGTCCCTCTTTCCTTCACAAAATGTATTGTGAAAGTCTTGCTGTTTCAGAAACAGCCTAGACACAGTCTGCGCTGCATCTGCATTTTATTTATCATTAAGCTCCAATCTTCTCAGTTCTTCTGCCAGCATTATAATTAACATTTAAAATTCCAGCATAGACTGTGTTTTTCCTCCTCAGCGATCACCAACAGCGTCAATGAACTCACTGAAACTAGACACATAAAATGAAATTCACACCATAGGCACTTCATTTTCACTTTGCCAAATGACTGATCAATAATTTTTTAACTGTAATATTAACATTTTGTATATGCACTGTCAAATGTACATTTTTTAAACACATTATTGAATATTTAAAAAGAAGAGATAAAATGTAGCCTTTTTTTCTTCTCACAGGACATCATTGAGTATCAATCCTCCCATGCTGCTTTGATAATCAGCATTATTTTGTAAATACACCTGAAATCTAAGCATAAAGCAAACAAACCCCATTCCCAGAACACAAGAATCAGTGTTAAATTAAAACATATATCAATGTGAAATTAATTAATCATAATCTAATGTGTAGCGTAGTCATCAAAGCAAGAGCCCTCAGACTATGTGGCAGTCGTATCTGTGCCTGCCCGAAATTCCCTTACTCTAAAAAAAAAAATAAAATAAAATAAAAATCTGTCTGTCTGTAGGAGACGGCGTCATTCAGGGTGGCCCGACAAGACTATTTGTAAGGTGGTGTGTAAGGTTAATTGGAAATTATTTAGATAAAGTAATTAATGCAATTGTCAGCACACCCTTTCTTCATTGATGATGCAGTGGGCTTTTTCAAATAAGCTTAAAATAATGGATAGATTCTGGAAAGATAAGGCCTGGAGGGGAAAAAAGGAAAACAGACACACATTATTCCCATTTTGCAAACGAAGATGTGCAATACTCATAGATTACATGGATTCTGCCTTATGTAAAGTTGATTGAGAAACTTCTTTTTTTTTGCCTAGTGCATCTTGTTGTGGTTGAAATTGGGTTAAAAGGACACTGTTACGGGATTCATCGCAGACAATTCCCAGTGGTCTTGGTGAAATATGGATGAGTGCTACAGCCCAAACCACATCATATTACGCAGCGACTTTCTCCCAACAACATAAAATATGCTTGCACGTTAACTCCTTTATTAGGAACATATTTACAGTGACTCTCATAATGGACAACAGAAAGTAGAAAACTGCCTGGTGTACATCAATTTCAAAATTGTGTCGTTAAAGGAATCGTTCACCCCAAAATGAAAATTTTGTCATTATTTACTCACTCGCTCATTCACTCACTCACTCACATGAAGTTTCAAGCCTATGCATCTTTCTTCTGTGGAACACAAAATGACATTTTTAGGTGAATATCCTGACTACTCTTTTCCATTCAATAAAAGTGAATGAGGACTGTGGCTGTCAATCTCAAAAATAACATAAAAAGCTTCATAAAGGACTCCATACCTTGTGAAATAGAAGCAGAACTAAGAGTAACAATAGAATTTTGTAGTAACAGTAGAAATTTGCTTAAATTATTTATTCAGGATTCATAAGGACAAAGTCCATATGATACATCTACGCTGATTCTTAGTCGTTTTTGGAGCTTGACAGCACCACTCCTAATGCACATCCTTTATATCGGGGGGGAAAAAGTGTCCAGAAGAAAGAAAATCATACTGGTTTTTGAAACATGATGGTGAGTAAATAATGACAGAATTATATTTTTTGAATGCAGTATTCCATGATGTTTGTGTCCAGAGAAACAATGTAAAAGGAAAGAAACTCTGGTCAAAGGAGGTTACACACAGAAGAAACTTAGTTCACATCCCTAAAAGTCTGCATACTGTTAGCCTACTTTACTGTACCTTCTGTATTCTAAGGCAGTGGTGGATCTGTTTTCTCATCCAGATGACATGGAGCTCAGAGACATTGTTTGCTTTGTGTCTCCTCAGTTCCCTCCCTCCCCGTGGCACGTCCCTGAGGGTGAGAGTAAGTGGCGTAGTGAGCTAACAAAAGCAGGTGTTTCTGTAGTGAAGCGTGCTGCTCTCAGTGAGCTTCCTCTCTCTCAGGAGCACAGGGCGGTCCTCACCTCTCTGGAAAAACAGGCAGGGATGCTGCAAGGAGGGTAGAAGGGAGGAGTGCGGAGATGTAACTGATTTATTTAGTTTGTTTTTTATTTATCTTTGGGGAAGTGCTAGAGCTGCTACTTTTACTGCCTCTTTTGTCATTCTTTTATATTACTTTTAAAGCTATAAGCTACTCTTTTTAATATACAGTTAACTAACGTAAAGCTGTATAAAGTGGCATATCTCTTTAACTAGATCAGATTAGATCAGTCACAGGAGAATTTCTATGGCAACAATACAGATAATTCTCAATTAGGATGACAGACTTAAACTTGAATATTTAAATGATATAAAATGCAACTAATAATTCTCGAAACACACTATTCTGTATCAGCTAAAAACTGACAGTCAGCAGAATTTCAAGTAAATATTTCACTATGAAAAGGATTCACATAAATCAGTAAATATTTTTTAATAGATTTATTTATATCAATGAACACTTCATATGAGTCAGAATTGTTTTTAACTGAACAAAATGATTCAGATGAGATTTGACATTTGTTAGGTGAATATCTTGACCACTACTTTTTTTTCCCTATGTAATTAAAGTGAATGAGGACTGTGGATGTCAAGCTCAAAAAAGTGATATAAAAATACCATAAATGTAGTTCATACAACTTGAAGATCTGAAGTCTCCTGAAGGTAAATTATTTTGAAGAGCTTTGTGAATAACAGACTTAAGTTTAAGTCTCTGAAAATCTTGACAACAATAGTGTGCATATTAATGAGTGAGTTAACAGTTATTTTATTTGAGTCAAATCTTTTCAAGGAATTGTTTGGTTCAGTTCAAAAAAGAAATAGAAAAAAAGAGAAAAAAGCTCTTAATGATTTATTCAGGATTCAGAGTAGAATGTATGTACAAAGTCATATGAACCACTTTTTTTGATATTGATGGTGCTGCTTAGTCATTTTTGAGCTTGGCATAAAATAACTAATTCTCTAAAATGACATCTCAGCACTTCATATGAGTCAGTTAATCTTTTTTTTATTATTGGAATAAACTGATTTAGATGACAATTTGCATAGTAGAAAGCCATAAAAGTATAATAATTAGTAGTCCATACAAATTTCTTCTAAAGTTAAATTAGTTCAAAGAGCTTTATGAAGAACAGACAACTAACAAATTGTTATTTCGAATCAAATCTTTTCAAGGAGTCGTTTGGTCCAGTTCACAAAATTGTTGAGCTTGATATCAGTTAACTGACTCTCTAAACTGACTCCTCAGCACTTCAAGTGAATCAGTGAACGAACTGATTCAGATGAAAATTGCATGGTAGAAAGCACAATGACAATTTGTGGCATTTCAGTAGGGAATGGGAATAAAACATGATGCAGGTTGGATTTGTATCGGCATCCCGGTGGGATACAACTCAAAAAAAAATGTGGACATATAAAAATTACGAGGGCGTAGATTTGTATTCATTTGAGTTGCATGCAAATTATGCAGTGGGAGGATGTCAGGTTAGGCTATTTTGTATTTGCTAAACTTCAGAATGAAATGGTTTACTTGATGAGAGTTTGATTCAGTGGTTATGAGGACAAGTCAAGTGTAACTTTACAATGTCAGGTTAGGGGCTCATCCCAACTAACTGACAGCTCGGAAAGCATCGGCTCCCAACCATGATCTGAATAATGGGCCGCAAAAGGCTTGTTAACGTACTTTTCAAGACAGAGTGTTCTACATATGTGCACCGATGATTTCCTGTGCCCTTAAGGGAGTAAGTTTTAGAGACCTCAGGAGTGGCAATGTGCAAAAATTTCCTGCAGTCATGTCAGAAATTATGTTTGCTGCTGCATGATAAACTGTGCTGGGAAAAAAACTGTTTGTGTAATCTGTGAAGACTCTCTAAACCTTGCTAATTTTTTTCCCTCTCCCCCCTTTTCCCTCTGTCCATTATTCCCACATGTATGCTAATCAGGAATTTTGTAGGTACAAATGTTTTTGTGGTCCGCTCACCCCCCGTTGGGCCAGGTTGACTGGCAGACGGAACCTGTAATAGCAGGTGTTGCCGTAGTGATGCAGAACAGCTTGCCATCTCACCCAAGTTTGGATTTGTCCCTCAGGGACTGCCATTTGAATAAGCTTGAGCTGAGGGTTCGACTGTAGCGTGGCAAACAGAAGCTGCACAGCTTTAATTAAGCACTGGTTGGTCAAAATAAAGCAGGAATCATTATCTGTGGCTCTCCATGTCAGGCTAGTGTCAGCTGCTCATTTCCAACCCTTGTGACAATATGTAATTTTATATTTGTTTGTTTATTCGAATATATATTTTTAAAGGTTGTGAGAACTGCAGTAATTGATAAGGTTGTAAAGTCACTTGGTTGTAATGTTCCTAAGTTTTGTTTTGTTTTGTTTTATTTTATTTTATTAATTTTATCCAAGACTAATTCTTATACAATACCAAAAATCTAATAATGCCAAAACACTTCATTGCACAACATGATCTCATTAGTAATCATTGGTTTTGTTTATAACATGCAGTACAGTAGTTCACGTACATTTACTTAGTACATTACATTAGTTCACGTACGTGTGAATCCTTTGTGATTCAATAAATTAATTTTAGGTCGGTTTTATTGTATTTAACAAATGACATTTAACATATTCACCTAATTGGTGAATTACAAAAAAAAATAAAAAATAGTGTCGAAAATAGTGTTTCACTCAGAAATTGCTATTAAATTTGAAAGAATTTTACATTGTATATAATAGTATATAAGTACTAAAATTATTGTCACTGTATATTTATCTTCCTATTATAATTTTTAGATTGTTGAGAAGTGGCTAGGTTTAGGGTAGGGGTACGATTAAGGACTCAAAAATATTGATATAATAGTACCTAATTGGTGAATTACAAAAAAAAATAAAAAATAGTGTCGAAATAATTTTCACTCAGAAATTGCTATTAAATTTGAAAGAATTTTACATTGTATATAATAGTATATAAGTACTAAAATTATTGTCACTGTATATTTATCTTCCTATTATAATTTTTAGATTGTTGAGAAGTGGCTAGGTTTAGGGTAGGGGTACGATTAAGGACTCAAAAATATTGATATAATAGTAAAATGTATCTATGCAAATATATTTATAATATAAATGTGGATTTGTACAGATACATTTCTAAAGCTGTGCATTTGCAATACTTGCACATTTTAAATGCTGTCAATAGATCCATATTGTATGTTTCATTGTACATACAAACATACAAAAATTGTTACGTGAATACTAATGACACAAGGCTACAATGCAAGATATATTGGTGTAAGAATTTAAATGCACTTTGAAAAGCCTGAAAGAGCTTTAATAGTGTAGTGCATAATAGGGCTGGGCGATATGACGATATTATCGTATATCGACGATGTCTCGTATGTATCGCAATGTCGATGTCAACAGTCAGGTAACAGATGATTATCGACATTATCGGGAAAAAATGACAAATGATAAACCTAGTAAGTTGCAAAAAATATTTTACATAGCCCCATAGTCACCATACAGGTTTTTTGCATGCAAGAATAAAATAATTTAGTAGGAGGGTTGGGAATCGAAAAGCTATTCCAATTTCGGAAATCAGATCAGATGCAGAAGGTCAGGAATCAAATTACTTGTTCTAAAATTACATTTCGATTCTGCGTCTCGATTTCTGTATGCGCATTTATTGTGATTTCAAAAGATTCAACTGCAAGAAGACCAAACAGAACTCACTTCTGCACTCGCGCGCTGTTTTCTGTGCTGCTCACACACAAACAAAGCGCACGCACAAAAGCCGCCTCTTATATACGCGAAAACTAAACTGAGCTCTCTTTCTCGCGTTCTTACACATTCAAATGGACAAATACACACAGAATTATATCAAAATATCCCATAAATACAATCGGTTATGTCTTAAGTGAACATAAAGAGTTGAGAAAGAAAACAAGGGTGTATTGGATCCGCTGCCGCCGGTCATAATAAAAGTTAAACAGAAAAAAGACAAAGAAATAGCACTGCTTGTGTTTCTGAATATGTATTTAAACAGACTGTATAATGATGAAAAACCACAAACATGACAGGTATAATTAAAAAACGCAAATTTCTTCAGCACACATTTCAGTGCAATATTTTTTACAGATTTTGTAAACCGTGTATACAATATAATTATGTTTAATTAAGCTGAGATATAGCACTATAAATTCTTAATTCATTTGCAACAAATAATTTTGTTTAATTAAGCTGAGATATAGCACTATAAATTCTTAATTAATTTGCAACAAAACTTTATAACAAATGAAGACATTAGGCTTCTCAGCTCGCCCCTCAACATGCATGCACTCTAAAAAATGCTGGGTTAAAAATAACCCACCGCTGGGTTAAAAAGGGACAAACCCAGCTATTGGGTTGTTTTGACCCAGCGGTTGGGTTGTTTTGACCCAGCAATTGGGTTGTTTAACCCAGCGCTGGGTTAAAAAGGGACAAACCCAGCTATTGGGTTGTTTTGAACCGCTGGGTCAAAACAACCCAATTGCTGGGTCAAAACATGGGCGTTGTATTTTGATTAATAAAATAAAAATTATAAAAATTACAATTTAAAAATGAAATTTAAATTACCCTGCTACTAATTAAATAAAGCAGTTATTTTTATTTAGTTAAAAACGTGCCGAAAGAGATCTCCGAACTAGTAGGCTACCAGAAAGGAAAAAAATAAAAAACCTTAACATTTTTGCTCAGAATTCATTTTTAATCCCTGCATGATTTTAGTCATACATGATAAATATCAAATACGTTATAGCTACAGGACTCGAACCCACAACCTTTGGGTTACGAGTCCGACTCTCTAACCATTAGGCCACGACTTCCCTGACATCAACATATGACATCAGCATGCATTTATCATTCTTACAATCACCGCCAGAATGTCCAACTTCACCATGATGAACTTAAAATTGGGTTCTATTATTTTTCCTCAACAGTTCTCCTCACAAAACGAAATTCATTTCAAACACAAATTCAATAAGAACAGAGTGGAAATTATTAGCAACACCAAAATAACAGCAAAGCTAATGTTTTCTGTTAGTTTAAGCACAAACTAAGAAAAGTAAAACCAAACTTTGTGGCAATAATTAAGACCAAACTGAACATGGTGTGTGTTTGTGGTGCATGTCGGCAATGTTGTCTCGGCAGGGGGCGGGGCGTAGTGAAGGTGGGGCTTAGGTAGACGATATTATCGGATATCGCGATATTTTTAAAGGCGATTATCGATAAGATATTTTTGACATATCGCCCAGCCCTAGTGCATAACAGTGTTACATGACCAATCATGTCCATTGCTGAAATGGGAAATGGATGATAATTGCAATGACAAAGTTGATACAGTACACAGATTGAATGCATGCAATTGGACGGCATGTAAAACATCACATAGTCCACGTCCAGAACACTTCCCTGAAACACTTACAGTATACAAGTGTGATGACATGATATTAAGCTCCTTTAGAAACAGGAAAAAGAGTACATAAAAGCCGCAGCTTGTACCTTTTGATTTTAAATTGAACAAATCTGTCTTTCAGCATCTGTTGCAATGAAACGACCGTCGACGAGACAGACAAAACAAATCCAGTCTCCTTTTTCTCTGAAAAAATGTGTCGCAATTAAGGCCGCTCCAAAGCAGAAAAAGCAAGTCAAGCAGAGTTAGAACATGTTTTTCTTTTTTTCTTTTGTCCTTTTTTTCCCACTTGGCAATGGACTCTTTTCTCATTAAGAAGTTTTTTCAAGCAAGAATGGTGGACATATGTGCTTCAATACATTCCTCACAGGCCAAAAGCTAAACCAGCACTGCTTATAGTGAAAGAGAATCATGGGTAATAGCAAGCCTGGTCACTAGAGCTATGATGACTAATGTGAGTGACGTTAGGGAATGTTTAATCACACGGCACTGACCATCAGCCAGTGTACAACATCGGATCTGTGCTTCTAAAAATCCCCACGAGGGTCCCACTGTGAGCAGGGGCACCTTCATACGTCACTTTGACCGGGGTGATGGAGCACTGTAGTCAGGGACTCTGTGGCCCGGCGCATGAGGGATCAGCCTCACTGCAGGACAGCAGGAACAGGAGGATTTTTCAGGGCCTTCTCCCCTGTGATCCGTTCCACTGTTCCTAAACTATGCTTCCCGACAAATGTGACCCTCTTACTAAAGTTTATTTCATGAAAAAGCAGGTACAGCGTAGAATGTGTTTGTCAGCACTTATATTGTGATAATGAATTATTGTCATCCTCAAACTATTGTGCAGTCTACTCTTGTTTTTATTGAGCATTAATGTTTTTACAGGGATTCATGGGGTTCTAATGTTTAGAAGATAACTAGAGTAAGCGTAAGAAAATGTGATAGCACTTAGGCTGTAATGCCATTAGGTTTATATGCATTGTGGGAACATAAGGAGTAAAGATGGGCCACTAATCAGAGAGAAATTTGGGTATAGAGCCTGACCCTTGAGTTAATTAAAACAGTTTTATTGACCTTTCTTGAATTAATTAAATGGATATTTGATCTCGCTAACCCCCATCCTCAGTTCTCTTTCCATCCTTCAATAAACTTTCCCTCTCACAGTCTGTCTACCAGAAAGGAACATCAGCTACTGCTGAAAGCCGAAGGGAGTTTTGGCACATTTTCTTTACAAAAAAAAAAAAAAGAAAAGAAAAAAGCCAACATGGTAGCGTTAACCATATGCATATCTGTTAAACACTTCCTGTCTATCATAAGTTGTTTCTTCTGAAGACGAGCAATGAAAGCATTATGGAGGAGGGACCTTTGAAGATGTTAATGAGTAGAGTTAATAAATATCTATAACAGCTATGCTTCACGTGACCTTTGAGCAATTAGCAGGTGCTTTTGAGAAGCTAAGCTGAAGGGACTGTAATAATAATAATAATAATAAAGAAATATCCCCATGTGTGCAATTACATTCTTCAAATATATTTTTTTGAATTATGCAATATCTCAATAAATAAATAAATATAATTATTTATATTTTATCATATTAAAGTATTTTTCTAATCATAATTTAACATTATAAAATTATATTTCTAATTCTGTGTATATGAGCCACACTCACACACACACACACACACACATTGTCACAGTGCTGCCTCTGTGTTGGAGCGAGGAACAAGGAGCACGCAGGAGAATTACAATCAGAACAGTCTTTAATCATCCACAGGAACACACACGTAGCATAGGGGACAGACGTTTACACTGGACAAAGGAAACTAGGAACAGACACCACTATATATACACGACTGAACGAGGGAATAAATGAGACACCTGGGATCAATGAACACAATCAGAACACGGGAGAAACTGGGTCAAGGGGAGCACATGGGGAACAAAACACAACACAGGAACATAAGGACAGTCCATGGGCGTGACATTACCTCCCCCTCCTGGACGTGCCTCATAAGTTCCAATGGGGAGGGGAGGTAGGTGCTCTGGAGGCCTCTAGGGACAGGCTTACACGGGATGGAAGGCCTCCAGGGTGGTACCCGTTCCGGGACCCATGGCGGATCAGACAGTCCAGGGAGCCATGGCTGAGCAGGGAACTCAGGGGGCCATGGCAGAGCAGGCAGACTAGGGAGCCATGGCGGAGCAGGTAACTTGGGAACAGGAGCCCTCTCTGGGCTTAATTTGAGAACAGGAGCCCTCTTTGGGCTGGAAGTGGGAACGAGAGCCCTCTCTGGGCTTAACTTGGGAACAGGAGCCCTCTCTGGGCTGGGCGTTGGAGCAGGAGCCCTCTCTGGGCTTAATTTGGGAACAGAGTCTTTCTCTGGGCTTGACTTGGGAACTGGAGCCCTCTTTGGGCTGGACATGGGAACTGGAGCCCTTTCGGGAGCGGACTCAGGGGCTGGAGCCAACACTGGAGCGGACTCAGGGGCTTGAGCCAACAGTCTTTTCCTCCTTATATTCCTCCTCTGGTTTGGGGTTAAGGAGCGGGCTGCTGTCAGCTGTGGTACCCGTTCCGGGACCCATGGCGGATCAGACAGTCCAGGGAGCCATGGCTGAGCAGGGAACTCAGGGGGCCATGGCAGAGCAGGCAGACTAGGGAGCCATGGCGGAGCAGGGAGCTCAGGGGGCCATAGCGGAGCAGGCAGACTGGGGAGCCATGGCGGAGCAGGCAGACTACGGAGCCATGGCGGAGCAGCCTCGGCTTTCGGCCCGGCCTCTACGGCCGGAGCCCTATAGCACCCCCCAAAAAAAATTCCTTGTGGGAAATTTCGGGTTCTGAGGCCCTCCGTGGGCCAGATGTGGGAACAGCAGCCATCACTGGGCTTGACTCAGGAACTGTGGCCCTCCCTGGGCCAGACGTGGGAACAGCTGCCCTCACTGGGCCAGACGTGGGGACTGGAGCCCTCTCTGGGCTTAACTTGGGAACAGGAGCCCTCTCTGGGCTTAATTTGAGAACAGGAGCCCTCTTTGGGCTGGAAGTGGGAACGAGAGCCCTCTCTGGGCTTAACTTGGGAACAGGAGCCCTCTCTGGGCTGGGCGTTGGAGCAGGAGCCCTCTCTGGGCTTAATTTGGGAACAGAGTCTTTCTCTGGGCTTGACTTGGGAACTGGAGCCCTCTTTGGGCTGGACATGGGAACTGGAGCCCTTTCGGGAGCGGGGTGAGGGAGAAAGCTGCTGTCAGCTGAGGGCTTGGGAGTGAATTGGCCGGCGGGCTTGACAATGGAACGGCCGGCGGGCTGGTTCTGAATCGGGGCCGGACACTCTCCAGACACCGGAGGATACCTTCCCTCCAGCTCAGTCCAGTGGTGTCCGGGAGGTCCACGGGGCGATGGTAGTTGGCCTCGATCCAGATCAGAGAATTCAGTGTTGCGTCATCTAACGCCATCATCACAGTGAGCCCACAGAATTCCCGGGCGTACTCAACAAAGGGAAGATCCCTTCGAGCTAGGGCGGCGAATCTCGCGGCGGTTTCCATGATCACGGGGGAGTAAAACGGAAAACGGAAAACTTTCAAAAACGGAAACAAAAACACGGGGAGAAGAGGCTTACTATTTGTATGGTCCAGTGCTCTGTCACTGTGCTGCTACTGTGTTGGAACGAGGAATGAGGAGCACGCAGGAGAATTACAAAGAACAAAACACAACACAGGAACATAACGACAGTCCATGGGCGTGACACACACACACACACATATACATAAATGAGTGCTGGAGTTTCCTGTCTTTTTATTATTATTTATTATTATTATTTTATTATAATCTGTATTTTTTATTAATTACTTTATTAATAATTATTAATTAAAACTGATGTTTTTAGTTATTTGTATATGAGCATATCATATTATTTGAGCGCTGTAATTTCGTACTATTTTCATCTATAATTTTTTATTAGAAGCAATAAAATATTTATAATTTATTAATAATTATTATTTAAATGTTTACCTCTTTTGTATCCTTTCTCTCCATAAATGAGCACACAAATTAGGTTTTACGCTTAAACTGTAAGGTTTGGTTTAGCAGAATTAGTTTTTGGATGAATAGCCTGTGCTTTAACAGGAAGTTAGCAGTTAGCATGAAGTTTTAACAGGAAGGAAGTTGCTTGTTTACTCTTTCTGCAGGTTTCCTCTCCGGGATACTGAAAGTGTGGTAGAAATCCAGGACAGTTTTAGTGCAGTGGTGACATTTTGTCATCTGTTAAATGCAGAGGGCCACTCGGGGGGCTAATGAGGAGCATTTTTAGTGATCAATAAATCATGTGTTATTGATTTTTTTTCCCTAAGCCCTCTTCTGTTCTCTGAAAGTCAGCCGCCTCCCAGGAAGATGCTATTAAGGAGGCCTGAAACACTTGAATAATCAACACCAGAGCTGACCACTGGCTCAGACAGCCGTGATGATGTCATCACCAGTCAAGAGCCATCAGCTTATTGTGTATCATCCACTTTAGGTTCATGAAGAATACAAAAAACTTTTAATTAAAGACTAAAAAAATTCAAGCATATCCAAGTTGACGCTACTTTTATATTACCTTTTAGAGTCTAAATGTCTGTGCATCACATTGTGGCCTCAGAGGAAGACAGCAAGGGCTTTATATTTTTGTGACAGGACCTTGGTTTCAAATAACTGAAAACACAAAGCTGATCACAATGATATAGGTGATATATGTGTCTACTAGGTAGAAGAGTATTTTATAGTGAGAACAGAGACAGGCCTGCCAGAGGAAATACCGAGAAAAATATTGTGTGGAAAACACTTGAGTGATTTACAGATGTTGTGACCGTCATCACACATCTATTCACATGAATTGAAGTTATAGTGATAAAACTGTCACAGAGGATCACTGTCCAAGTTAAAGTGATAATATAATGTATCATTGTTGAAACAACACTGACAAAGCTTTTCACAACTTCAGATATTTTGACAATGCCTCTCATTGTTTTGAGAATAGATAGGTACTTTTCCAGTTATGTGTGAGCAAATCAATACAGATGGTGATTAGATGACTGTCAGTGGTGTTACTGAGCTCTTACTGGTTTCTGGAATTCACTGAAAAATGGGGAATATTCAGGTCGAAAGCATTGATGATGGTTTTGCTACTCTTTGTGGGAGATTCAGGTAAAACTGCTGTTCTTGACCTCTTAACAAACGCCAATGTGCTCTGTAAAAAGTTAAAGTAAAGCTGAAAAGCTATTCAAGGATTTATTTTATTGCAGGTTTCTTTGGTTCACTTACTATTATGTTCTAACAATTTACAGCTTTTAGGAACTTTTTTTGACAACTTAAAACTTGTATGAACAACTTTTCAGTGCAGAATTGAACCAGCAAGCATAGCATGTGAGTTGGATTAATGCATTTTTAGCTCAAAAAGGTATTTTCTGATAACAAAAAGGGTTTTGTAGTTTATTTCCATTCCCCACTTTTCCAGCTAAATTAATTAGATTGCATTGTTTGACTGTTTCACTTACATTGTTGTTGATTTTGTTGTCATGTTTAGTAACTTCTTGTCTTATGATATCAGGATGTTTTCCTCTACCCAAAATGATCAGTTAGCTGGTTGTTACCCTTGTGTTTCATGCACCATTTTTTGAAGTCTGTGTGTGCTGATTTAAGGCATTTAATGAGTGTTTTTGTCACATTTTTCATGCTATGAGTACTTAAAGTACACTACCGTTCAGTTCAAGTTGGCATCAGAAAGATTAAAAAAAATAAATAAAATAAAACTTTTATTCAAGTTTTATTCAGCATGGATGCATTAAATTGATCAAAAATGACAGTAAAGGCGTTTACAATGCTACAAATAAAAACTGTTTCAAATAAAAGCTGTGTATTCATCAAATAATCCTTTAAAAAAAGTATCATGGTTTCCACAAAAAATATTAAGCAGCACAGCTGTTTTCAATATTAATGATGAGGATGAAGACTGGAGAAATGGCTGCTGAAAATTCAGATTTCCAATCCCAGGAATAAATTAAAATAGAAAACTGGTATTTTAAATTGTAATAATATTTCACAACATTACTATATTTTTGATCAAATAAATGCAGATTTTCGTGAGCATAAGAGACTTTCAAAAACATAACAAAATCCTACTGACCCCAAACTTTTAAACAAAAAGTGTATGTGATGTCTTCAATAGTTTAAGACAAGAGGCAATTGTTACAATTATGGCACATAATTCCGTGCATTCTACTGTTACCTTCATTTTTAAGGTCCATGTTCCTTATTCTTTACAGTCTGTAATATTAAATTGCTTTGATAAAATATATTTTATGTAAGTTTATATCTCCCATGAGTTTACATAGGTCAGTGAAGGGAATCATGGGTTAAAAGCATTCGTCCACGTGAAAGAAGGGGACCTATGGTGACTGTGACACTCCCTCAGTTTTGTCCTTTGGCCTTCCTGTTAGCAACAAAAGAGGGGTCTTGTCGAGTCAAACAGCAGGCTCTAATCATATACTCAATTAACAGAACTGGGGAGAGAGATAAGATGCCCTTTCCTTTGGATGAAAAAAAAGGTTAAACATTTATGAACAGATATAAATCAGTTAGCACCTGCGAGGCTCCAGGGGTGGCAGAGGCTTTGCCAGTGCCAGCCGGGCATTTGTGGGAGAGGGAGATCTCTTCTCTGGCCGCTGCCTGCCGTCCTCTTTCCTGTCCTGTGGAGTGCCCCCTCGCGTGGGTCTAATTATCTTCTAAAATTTATATCTGCAGCCACAGGAGGCCCCCCAGGATTAAACTGTGTGTGTTTAGCAAATTGATAAAGAGACTTGCTGTTTGGAGGAGACTGATATCCACTCCTATATGTGATCTCTCCACCTCGGCGAACACAAGCAAACAGTCTTTGACCAGCAGAGGCGAAGGTTTGCTGAATACAAAGTGGTTTCCTGTGAGAGGACCGTCATTTTATGAAGAACGGTAGCACTATATGACGATCTTTATGAAGATTGCTCATTTTCTCCTGGGCCCCTGTTTTAAGACACAATAACATTTCGTTATATATGTCCCTTGAAACAGGACCTTCATTTTGAAGAATGATCGTCTGATACGGTTGGAAACTGTTGGTTAGGTATTAATCTCAAACACAAATCTGTAAACAGACCTGGCAATGGAAGGGAACCAAGAAACATTTTAGTTTAAAACACACAGTTTCACTTCCTATTGGGAACTAAGCAAGGCTGAATGGGATATCAGTTAATAACTTAAATTGTGGTCGTTTTGGTTGGATACAGACAAGTGAAACTTTCATAATGGAGTTCTTTAACTTTTAATTGGATATGAAAATGACTATGGCTCATTCACGGACACAAGTTAAGGTTTAGGAACAATGATACACCCATGCCACAATCCAATTATACATGATGTAATGAGGAAATAAACAGAAAACATGAACAACATTCTGTCACAGCTGAAAAAATAAGGTAGTCTTTTGATATGTTTGCTCTTTGGAAGTCCTATGTTTTCTGCATGTCATGATACAGGTCATGATAAGGCCTCAACACGCTGAACACCAGTCTGCTTTCATTGTGTTGAACTAATTGTGTGTCGACCGCAGCATGTTGACCACTTCTGGGGCCAGAACCTCAAACCCCAAAACTATTAAATGAGGGTCCCTGTGGTCACTAAAAATACCAATGACCACAGAATTAACAACATTAGAGGAGATAAGGAGACCCAGCAACCTTATGCGATTTGGTTGTGTCTTGGTTGCTTGCCTCTGCTCCAAAACATCAAATTATGATTTAACTAGACATGCCAAAAATATGAACATTATATTAACATTAGTACAAATGCATACAAAAACAAGATTTGTAGAATCAGTATTAATATGTAACCAGGTTTAATATGCTCCTTTTATATTTATCATTTACAAAAATATTTTTTTATTCATTAGAACAGAATGTAGGAATGAACCATCACATTAATAATTTGAGGCAGTTTCAATTAACACTTAGTAATGTAAACCTACATGCATTGATTTGTTTAGCATTTACATTAAAGTATTGGCCTCTTTGAAGTGCTTGCACAATTCTCTTCAAATGATGTGAATAAATGGCAAAAGGAGGGAAAGAGCAGGGAGAGAGAGGGAGATATAGAGAAAGAGGTCTGTAAATAAGCATCCTACATCCTGCTTTAACTGACTTTAGGTCCCTTTGTGGTGATTAGCTATCTCCCATGGGGCAAGTGAGTTAGCAGAAGCAAAAGCTTTCTAATGAGCTGAGCTCTCACGCCCCTCATCCCCGTCCCTTATCCACACAATCGCGCACACACAAATGCAGTCCCCAAAGAAGGGCCAGTGACTTGTCTGAGGGTCCCAGGAGTGAGCTCTCCCGCACCTGTTCTCCTCATAATCAGAACATTTTTCTACTCCATGTCCAGACCTAGCCAATTGTCCAAAGATGGGGCATATTGCAGTTTTCTGGGACTAGCTCTTTTTTCTTTTCTTTTCTTTTCTTTTCTTTTCTTTTCTTTTCTTTTCTTTTCTTTTCAAATAAGATGGAGTGTGGAATTCAGAGGTACCCAGATATTTTAGTAGTTAATAGAGAAAACTCTTAGATACAGATGAACTCTTTTGAACATTTCTGCCACTATTGGTCAGGAAATGCTTAGTATGCCCAATAGCGGGGCTTGTTGTCACAATGGAAACCTACCATTAAACAGCCTATTACAGTCTATTCAGCAAAATTTAAACTGTAAAACAATTATCAAATGCAAAATTATTGTCCAAACCAAAACATCACGTCAGAGCTAGCAACGACTTATTGAGAAGTTGTTTCTATTATAAAGAGGCAGTATGATTATGTGATATTGCTTGAATACAGTATTTCAATTAAAAAAAGTTGATATTAAGTAACCTACATTTTAGGCACAATGTTGATATGTACTTTGTCTGTTTTGTTCTGCTGACAGAAATAGTTCGGAACATAGGCGTAATTTATGAGTGGTTGGTGGGACATTGTGCGGTCTCAAAGGAATGGCCACAATTGAACAGAGATTTTATTTGTTAAGTAGTATTTGTTTGCTACATGCTGTTGGATTTATGATCTTATGGTCTCTCTCTGTGACGAATTTCCAAAACATAGTGTGCTGCTGTTTGATTGCTATTTGATGACCTACTCTAGTCTAGTTACTTGTTTCATTCCTATAGTCTAGTTACTTGTTTCATTCCTGAATGATTTGGCGTTTTCAAACAAATTAGTTGAATGAATGATTCAGTGACAGTTGTTATGTTTGTGAATGAATAGATTTTGGTTGAATCAATTGAGTGCATGATTCAGTGACTCAGTTAAAAACGGATAAAAACAGTCAGTTATTTTCTGTGTTAATGATTTAGATTTTGATTGAATCGGTTGAATTCAGTGACTCATAACAAGATGTATTGTCACCTACTGGCATAAGGATATGTAACCTATAGATATCAGAAGTCACTTAAAAATAAGTATAATAAACTTTCACTGTTAGAGAAAATACACATTTGTGCAATGATAAAATGTGAAATTATAAAATGACACATATGAACTTTGCTTTTTATTACAGTCACTTTCACCCATATATCAAGCTCTTATTCTTAAGCAGAACTTTTTATTTTCTAATTTTTGAATAGCACACGTTGTTTACAGCTCTTCCAAGGCTGAAGGCAACAACGGCCAAATATTTTGTGAGGCGGCACAAAGGGACGCCGAGACGCAAAGCATTGGCAGATGGAGAGAGGCATGATGAGGACCTCTGTGTCAGGCAAACAAACTCCATGCTGCACAATTCCCTCAGCAGTGCTTGACAAAGGCTGTACCTGCCTCCTGATTGTGCACATGTTCCGTCTCCCTGGGAGATCCTCCTCAGGGGCGGTGTGTGGACGGGAGAGCGTTCCGAGCACAAGTGGGAACTGAGCATTTATACAGATGATTATCCAGACTGCAGTCAGAGAACAAATAAACAAAATACAGGTCGGTCTCAGGAGTCCTGAATCGCTGGATTGCCCAACGCCCTCGTCTTTTCTAGTCCCTTGCATGGCGTCAGAAAGATGCCCCTTGTGGGACCGGTGGGAGCGAGTGCCGAGCGTGTGCAAAAGCGAGTAGTCGCATCCTAAACTTTCCCATTATCACTTTGGAAACTTTGCAAACATGTTGTCATCACCACATTTTAATCCACATGTTTCAAAATGCTCATAACACATCTGTTATAGCTGTGCATACTGCATGATACTTGCTACCATATGTACATATCTTGGGTGTATGCTGGTATATTATTCTTTGTTTGAAATGGGTAAAATATCTCAAAATTTGAATTCAGTCATGATTTACTGAGCCGCAAGTCATTTTGGTAACCAAACAGGTTTCATTTCCCAATGACATCCATTGTCTTTTTTGTCCATGCAATGGAAGTCAATTGTTACCAGCATTACTAAGATTTACCAACATTCAACTTCTATTGTGTTCCACAGAAGAAAGAAAGTCATACAGATTTGGAACGTCTTGAAGGTGAGTAAACTATGACTGTATTTTCATTTTTGGGTGGACTATCCCTTTAAAAGGCGAAGAAGTTCATGCAAGTGCCTCGGATTGATTGAAGATAGCAGCAGCGCTTTGTTATATCATTTCAAAAAAACTTGTTATTGAAACGGCAGGTCCATTACAGCTCTCCGCCACCGCTTTCTAGGGCACATGTTAAGTGGCGCTGGTCTGTGAGAGGTAAGCCTGATAAAAGGGCAATTGCTGCCTGCTAGCTGTCCATAACAACTCAGAGTAAACAGGCCAGCATTGTGCAATAATCTGGGGAAGTGGCCCTGTTGCTCTCTGCATCCCTCTCTTGTTGTTTTCTCCTCTTTGGCCCACAGGAGGTGTTTAGACCAGGCCGCGTGACCCAGCAACCTGGGGAGGGCCCTGGGAGGGGTTCCTGTGCCACAGGTGAGGCTTCGCTGCAATCTGCCCCTTTGCCCAGCAGGCCAATCAAGCCCGTAGTGCACGTAGCAACCTGCAGGCAGGGAGGGGCCCGAGAGGACCTTCTGTCCCTCTGAAAGCTCAGAGGAAATCAAAGTGCCAACCTGCAGTGATAAGTTAATTTCACTTTTGAATTTAGTTGAAAATATTTTGTGAGAAGTGAAACGAATGTAAGGAAAGATGTTTGTATATCATCAAAAATTAGGCTGTTTTTGCAACCTCAGACACTTTTATGTGTTTCAGGTGATTTTTTTTTAAAAGTAAAACCAACACATTTTATCTGTATGTAAGTGCTACATTAGAGTTAATTTTTAACACTAATTAATTGATCACTAATCACATACAATTTTCTTTAAATTTTTTCCATGACATAATTTATTTTGTTACGTTTCAAATGTCTTTTATGCATGGATTTTATTTAGATCCAGATTTTCATTCTTAAAACATGAAAATCTCATCAATCATAAAAATACGAATGATCACGCATGACAATCTATGATAAACAAAGAGTGAAATAAATGTAAAACACTTCTTGAAATTAGCATTACCAAAACCAAGTAGCTAAGCATTTCATTCCAAAAATGTTAAAATCTAATTTATACCATGATAATTTCCATCACATGATGTTATTAAACACAATATATTTGAGAAAATGAAATCTCTCATTTAAGTGAAATGAAAATGAGAAGAAAAATAAACAAACAAACAAACAAACAAAAACATAATAGTGATGATAATAATAATAATAACTTCTGTAATGGATGTATATACTTTATTGTACATTGTTGGTAGACAATTTAAATTACTGAGAGTTTTTTTTTTGTTTGTTTATTTGTTTGTTTGTTAAGAAAAAAAAAGGTTCACAGGGCCAAAATTGGCCATAGTTGAAGAAATATCTTACAACAAAATGTTTTATTTTTACAAAATAAAAAAAATACTATGAATAAAAAGGTAGAATAAATCAAATAAACAAGGGTCCAAAGAAACCGTACACAGACGTCTGTTGTTGTTTCATTATCTATTTCAGTAATGGCTGGACGTTTGACTCTGTAGGGGCTGTATGAATCTCAGTATGAAAGCTCTTGACAGGTGTTCATCAGCCAACAATAGGCAGCTTTTGTATTGTATCTGATGTCATCAGAGTGTGTGTGCAGCACACAGGGGCCGCTCCTGACACCCAGGTCCCAGGGAGTGGAAAGTTAATCCTGTGACAGATGTGTCTTCTCTCTCCTGGCTCCTGGTCATGCTGCAGCGGCAACATCAGCACCCTCCAGCCTGCCTCCCTCCCTTTTGCTCTCGCTCTCTTTGCCTATAAATATATAGGAGAGGTAAATGTTCACTCAATGCTTGGTAGAGTCCCAAGAGTCAGGCGGCCATGAGCGGCGTAACGGCGAAACACCCCCCTCATCTTTCTCTCCCATCCCTTCCGTATCACATGATTTCTCGAGATTGACAGCCTCCCCAAAGAGTGAGAGCTGGAACAGATGGAATATGAATGGTTCAGTCATGTATGAAAAAGGTGTCTGGGCAAAGGAGCGTCGATGGGGGAACTGCAATTGCAATTTAAGTGTGGCTAAATCTCTTTGTCTTCCTGTTCTCAGATCTCTCAGAAAACACACAGGAAGGTCTAAAATCAGTTCTGTGCACAACAAAACATTTCAAACAACTTACTAAATATGATATGGTGTGATAATGCACATTTTATGCAACTAGATAGATCTTTTTTTTTTCCTATTTTCCAGTCAAGTCTGAGACATTCACATTTTTAAGAGGCGATTTTGAAGTTGGAATGTGTTATTTTCTCCCTTTGTTTTATGCATTCACATATTATACATGATCCAAACACAAAAGTGGTTTAGTTCAAATTAAAATGTATGTTTCTATTCCATCACCCGAAAACAACTTCTCATTTAAAGTGTAATGGAATGTGTCCACATAATAAAAGTCGAACTGTGAAATTTAATTTCCATCCTTCTACTTTGTTGAAGTCATAAGGGTTAATTTTTGGATTCAGTTTCTTCCTATTAGAAATACAGCCAAATTCTCATTAGAATTATGGAGAAATAAGATTGTATCTCCAACAGTTTTCTCAACACAGTCAGCATGTACTTTGCTCATTAGTGAATGTCTCAATCATGTCTTTAATAGGCATATGGTTATTATGAGATGTCATTTCAAACCATGTTAAGCACAGCAAGGAAACCCATTAAAACATAAGTAGGGGGAATTTGCCCAATATGAGGTCATAACGGAAAATGATAAGATGGAGGGTCTTGGTGAAAGTCATAACTCTTTCAAGACTTTTTCTGGGAATGTCTTCCTAGAAAGGACTAATTCAAAACCTAGACATTTTCGCTGTGCCAACAAGGGTCCTGTCACAGTTTGTCAGTACATGCATATATAAACATTAAATATGATTGATAAGCGTTTCTTCTGCTCTCCCAGGCTTCAATTCATCTTTTGGAGTCAGAGTAGGGTAAGAGCGTCTGTCTTGCCGGTCCCTCGACATCTATTTGCTTTTAAGCACTAAGTCATTATCAACTAATACATGTAGATTGTGTTAGGAGCGAATGGTGTGCAGTGGAATGAGGGAAAAATTAGTGAAGTGTTATGGAGGACAGCAGATGTTAGGCTGGAGTTATTACAAGCTGAGATGATTAGCTGAAAAACATTACTTGACAAAGTCGTGGCATGCAGATGACAGCTGAAATATTTTATGCTGGAAATTTGCAACATTTCTAGAGGCCAGACAAGCAGAGACCATCAAAGCAGCACGGCCTTAGATTCGAGCACGGGAGAAAAGCTGTAGTCGCTTTTGTCCTGATGAAAAAACAAGATATCATTACTCTCTGTGATTTGACCTTGTGCTACGTTGATGTTTTCTAGGGTCGCTGCTGCTTACGTGAACTATATAAAATCATTTCTCTGCGATACGGCTCTGACATGACATGCCCAATTAGCTATGCGGAAAAACTTCCTGTATTTACACTGAACCCGAGCGAGCAGGTTTCTCCGCTTATCGCGTGACAGAGTTTACATATTAGGCGTGATTATGTTATAGTTGCCTGAGCAAAAAGATTCCCTTTACTGTCAATTACGAAATAGACAGAATGGAACAAAAAGGGGGAAATTTAAGCATCTTCAACAACTTCCTGTAATTTCAATTTATTGAGAATGAAACAGAGGATAAAGATTTTGAAATTATAAGCTATTATGCGCCAGCGAGAGAGCAGAGCTGAGGGTGACTGCATAAAATACAGCTGACAAGCCTAAGCAAATTACCCAAGACCATTACAAAAATCACTTAATTGCTAACCATTCTGTCAGGTCAATTGACGCTAAATGAAAAAATAACAGAAAAGCGTTTATGCCACGAAAGGCGGGCTCTGAGAATGAGGTGATCACTTAGGAAGGGGGAATGGGTGGAAATGCGCTGTGTAAAGTGCTTTCGTAGACTCTAGTCTTTTTCAGAACAGGCAATTTACCTCAGATTCTTCAGCTTAGAAATATTCACACGAATGGCCCATTTTGAATGTATCTTTTGTTTCTATTGCTTTTGCACATTATTTTAGGTGAGACCAATTTATATATATATATATTTTAATTTAATTTGTTTTGTTGTTTTCTCTTTCTTAAAGGGATGAAAGTTCTGTCATTACTTATTCACCACAATGTCATTTATAACTTGTATGGTTTTCCTTCTTGCACGAAACACAAAAGCAGCTTGAACATTCTGCTAGATAACTCCTTTTTTGTTCCTGTAAGAAACTCAGATCAGTTTGGAATGATGACAAATGATGGCAGAATGTTTCTGGGTTAACTGTTTGTGCTGTATATGTTTCACCAATTCAGTTCAGTTGGTTTTCATGCATCTCCTGTCCTGGCTCGCCGTTCAGCGCCTGCAGTTCATCATGGCGTGAGTTCAGACGGATCTGAGAGGTATTATTGTACAATCGCAACATGTTACCTACCACAGGATCTAAGGGAAAACGGTGTGATTGAAAACACGGCCCAGTCTAGAGCTTCTCCCCTGATCTGTGGCTCATAATGAATAAGGAGCTGCTGATTAGTAGATAAAAAGTGATTAATAGCCACACTGATTATCGAATCAGGCCCCTCACCGGAATAATCAGTTAATTGATCATTATTCTAGGGGAGTCGTCAGTACCCGCGATGGTGGTGGTCTTCAGAGAACGCTGAAATTGAAGTTTACTTACCCTGTCAGCTGGAGAGGCAACATAGAAGAAGACCTTTCTTTCTTTCTTTCTTTATTTTTTCCTGTAGATTCTGTAGTCATGATATACATGATAATATAATATAATATAATATAATATAAAAAAATAAATTGTAAAGTATCTGTTGTATAGAATTTTTGAGATCTAAAATATAACTCCTTTTTTTAGTATTTCTTTTGATTATTGGTTCTGGAATGTGACCTGCACATTTCTTTGTGAAATCCACCACTTCCGGTACAATTCTGAGTTTTTCCCATCCCTTTCACAATTTTGTATCACTCCGCTGGTTCTAGCCGGGTCTATGTTTTTTTTTTTATTATTCACTGAGCTAATCATAGAGTGCGTTAGTTAATATAAGAAGAAACGCCTAGCTTCGCAGTCTCTCTCTCTCTCATTTGGATGCATGTCTTGCCGCATTGTTTCTCTCTTATAACCTCATTATTTCTCACTAATAACCTAACTGAAGCAGCACATGCCATTGATACGAATTCTAAAAGTGACGTATGTTTAACTGTCAACTTGAGCTTTGAATCCGTGGCGGAAGGAAGTAGTTCCGCACAAAAGAGGGTTTTATTAGGCACTCCGTTGTTTCTTGTTTAATGCTGATATAGAGCCGGTATCACTCTCGTACTCGAGTGATATTGCTCATATATCTGACTAATATTATTTAATGCCAGTTCTTCAGCTCTAACATTGTAGACACATCTGTATTTATCTGGTTGTTTCAGTGACATTTATTTTGACCTGTATGGTGAAAACTAAACAGGTATGTGAAGTGATTAAGATAATGAGATCAGTCTAAACCTCTGTAGACAGATTTGCTAAGGAAGATGCACATCTTATCAGTCTATCCAGAATCCCTCCTGTATCGATGTCAGATTACACACCCTGCATGCTCTCCTGTTGTGCTGTGCTGTTCTGCTCTGTTCTGTTCTACAAGAGAAATCACTAACTCCCAAGCGTACTTCCATGGACCTTTGGGAATCAACCATTGTGAGTGGAAAAGATTCCTGCAGAAATGTGTTAGGGATGCAAAGTACAGGGGACACATGAGATGTATACAGTGCGGTCTAAAAGTATGAGACCACATTCAAAATATCTTTTTCCTACATTTTTTCACATTTAAATAAATAAAAATAATAATATAATAAAAAGGTTTTAAAACATTAAATATATAACGTATTAAATAAATTTGTCACTGAACATGTGTCTCCTATGTACAGACAATCAGGAGCTCAAGATGTTTTTTGGATCATGTTGGAGAACATGATCATCAGGTTTTAAACATTTTCACTCAAATTAAAAATGTTATATTACATTAAAAAAAAAGAAAAAAAGAATAAAACTGAATTTTCACTAACTGTTTGATTTTTTTTCATATATTTTTTTCCTCCAATATTTGGGCCCTACTGTAAATATGTATCGTGAGAGATCTGACTTAGGTTGCATTAGTCTGGATGGGGTCCCTGCTGTGGAGTATAGAGCAAGGAAATTGTTATATTCATTACTTTTGTTTGTTTTATTTGGCCCATCTGACTGGATATTACAGTGTTGTTTATGTGTGTGAACGGGAGAGAGAAAGTGAGAGAGATTGTGTGCATGTGTGTGCTCTAGGAGTCTGTGCCATCCATAAATAGTTACAATGTCACAAAATTGCTGTTCAACTGTATGTTCCCTGATACATATGAGAGCTCAAAGTGGGCTATTAAGATTTCAAGAGGAAAAATACACTAATTGGTAAAACAACATTACTGCAAACCAGATACACTGTGAAAATCCTGGATACCGAGGGCCATTAATTAACCTTAGCGCAATGATTACTGCTTACATTAGAGAAGAACATGCAAGAGATGGCGGGGATTTTTTTTATTTGGCCTTTCAGAGACCCTGGCGGAAGGCCCTGCCCCCGTGAGCCGCGATATGTTAACTGAGAAGCAACTAATTAGATGTCAAAAATTCATAAGGCCCCTCTTTAATATTGCATATCTATCCCGGTATGTCATTTGAAAACAAGGGACTGCACAAACAGAGCGACCGCAACACAAAACTCCAGCAGGGGGTTGACAGGAGAAGAAGGCCGAGGAACACGAGCGAGACGAGGAGGAACAGAGAAAGCGCAAGAGGGAGGATGGCTCAGAGAGGGAAGGAGATAAAAGAAGAGGAATTGGGAGGTACGGGAAAAAAAGCAGGAAACAATCAAAGAAAGTTCCTTGATAAGCCCCAGAGAACGACACCTGTGGAAAATGTAATCTTGCAAATTCTAGCAGAGGAGGCGGCAGGGAAGCTCATGATAATGTGATTGTGGGCAGAGGAGGGGCGCTCGGAGCAACCGAAAACAAGTGGCCCGGGTCCGGTGGAGGGGGAAGGAAGGCGAAGGGTGGGGGAATATTGCATATCTATCCCGGTATGTCATTTGAAAACAAGGGACTGCACAAACAGAGCGACCGCAACACAAAACTCCAGCAGGGGGTTGACAGGAGAAGAAGGCCGAGGAACACGAGCGAGACGAGGAGGAACAGAGAAAGCGCAAGAGGGAGGATGGCTCAGAGAGGGAAGGAGATAAAAGAAGAGGAATTGGGAGGTACGGGAAAAAAAGCAGGAAACAATCAAAGAAAGTTCCTTGATAAGCCCCAGAGAACGACACCTGTGGAAAATGTAATCTTGCAAATTCTAGCAGAGGAGGCGGCAGGGAAGCTCATGATAATGTGATTGTGGGCAGAGGAGGGGCGCTCGGAGCAACCGAAAACAAGTGGCCCGGGTCCGGTGGAGGGGGAAGGAAGGCGAAGGGTGGGGGGCACAAGGGCCAGCCGAGAGGGGACTGACTTATCAAAGGCGCTGGCAGGTAAATAGTCATTTACTATGCATGCACAATGAACGGTACACGGTGGCTTGACACAGGCAGCGGGACGATAATGAAAGGCACTGCTATTGTGGCATCCGTCAAGGGACTCTTTTTAATATTGCTTCCCTCTCTCAAGTGACGAAGCGCTGATGCTTCTTGGCGCCAGCCTCCTCTTGTAAGTCACTTTGCATAAGATGAGACAGAGTTGAAGTGTGATGCATTATCAGAGCAGAGGGGCTGTGCAGAATGAGCTTTTTCCCTTTTCCTTTTTACCTCCTTTTTTTACCTTTACCTCCATATTAGCAAAGGTTAGGATGTGCCGCCTTTAGCTGTGTCCTTCCTCACTATTAAAAGACAGCTAAAACAAAAAATATTTATAATATAATACTAATACTATAAAACTTATTGTGTTTTTTACAGTATATATATATATATATATATATATATATATATATAGCCTATATACATGAGATGAAGATAATTGAAATAAGATTAAGTACTAAAATAACTAAAATATTAAAATAGAATAGAAGAAATATTAAAAGCAAAAAATTCTATACTATAATAGTATATAAATAATACTAAAATAACACTGACTGTGACTCTATCTGACTATTGCAGTGCTGTGGAAACACTTTGATACAACTGAAGAATGCACTTACTTAGTTAACATAAATCATAAGAATTTAATTTAAAAGAATCATGCATGTTCTCCAGAAATACATCAGAGAAACATATTCAGATAATGACCTGCAACTATTTGTAATACTGTTTTCGGATGGATTGCTCCATCATAACTATCTTCACATCGGCCCAAGGTGTAGTGTGACTGGAATGTGAGGGTGTGTGGAAACATGAAGACATTTTTAAAGCCAGGAACCCAAGGGCTAATAGATGTATATATATGAATTGTGTGTGTAATTAGTTTTTATTTTTTAGTTTCAGCTATTTTCTTTTTTTTTAGTAATTAAAAAAATGGCCAAAAATTTCGATTAACTTTGGGTTCTAACTTTAAAAAATAAAATTGAAAAAAATGAAGAAAGCAATTAAAATCAATTGTTCAGTTTTAATATGCATTTTATATTGTGTATTTGTGTGGGAACTAGGGTTACCATAGTAAATATTTGTAAGGATAGACTTTGCAGATTCATTAAAGGTAGGGATGGGTACCGAAACCTGGTATTTAATCGGTACTAGGGCTACATTATGAAAGACCGGAGTATCGATAAGCTATGACGTTAACGGTTCTGCTATCGGTACTGGAGAAATTAATAAAACACACATACATTTATTATTGCTATATATACATTATCTTGCAAATTCTATCTCACCAGAGTCGCCAGCTGTTTTTCAAACATTTGTCTATGATGCATTTTTGCTATTTGCAATTCAGAAGCGAGATCGCGCTCACGCGGAGGAGCTTCAGCACCCGCAACATGAAAGCCCTGCTTAATTATGATAAAAGAGAGAACTAAACATTGAAACATCTGCTTACACTTTATGCCTGTGGCTGTTTTATTAAGATAATTTTTTTTTGTATAATCTAAGGATTATACAAAAGAAGACATGAGGTAAAGCTATTAAAAACTAGCTGCGTTTCGTATTGCGCAACTTCTTTCCCTTCACAGCAGTGC